>NW_015549619.1:263833-266618 GCF_001515605.1 Sinocyclocheilus anshuiensis | reverse complement strand
AAAATCATATCACCGTTATTGAAAAAAATTATATCGCGATACATATTGATATTGAATTATTGTCCAGCCCTATGTCCTTGATGAAGAAAAGCATTATTTCCTTTACTTTACTTCTTGTATTATCCTCATTTTGTGGATGCGGTTGGCATGGGGACAGCAGAAATGAGCAGAAATGAGCCGTTCGACACTAAAGTAACAGCAGACCTAGATTTGACCGAGTGCAGTCTTTCCAAATAGGCCAAACGGGTGTCGGCAGGGGATGCTCACCTCAGGGAGCTGATTAGATAACCCAGAGATTAATGCCAGCCTTTGTGGGGAAAAACAGATTACATTTAATTTCAAGCTGTGCAACTGCTTCTGTTCCAGCTCCTGCTGTTGCTTTCTCAGATTTTACTTTAGGACTCATAGAAATGGCCGATATATTGGGGACCGTACGAGTATCAGCCAGCGTTAAACTTGCTTTGAGCATTTTCTGAAATTGCAATTGGTCTGAAAAATGGAAGCAGGTCTTCGTTTTGTCTCTACGTGTTAATGCAATTTTTATTTTGAATGATGCAAAACAATAGATCTACATATGGAAGCCAGTTTCCGCCACTGAATAAAAAATAAAAAAAGGTAATTGTGACTTTTATCTCACAATTCTGACTTGACTCGAAATTGTGAGTTTACATCTTACAATTCTGAGAAAAAAGTCAGAATTGCAAGAATAAAGTCAGAATTGTGAGACAAAAGTCAGAATTGTGAGATATAAACTCGTAATTGCGAGAAAAAAGTCAGACTTGTGAGATATAAACTTGCAATTGCGAAAAAAGTCAGACTTGTGAGATATAAACTTGCAATTGCGAAAAAAGTCAGAATTGAGATATAAACTTGCAATTGCGAAAAAGAAGTCAGATTTGTTAGATATAAACTTGCAATTTTGAAAAAAGTCAGAATTGTGAGATATAAACTTGCAATTGCGCTTAAAAAAAAAAAAAATTGTGACCTTGTTTTATTTTTCAATTCAGTGGCAGAAATGGGTTTCCATATCTATAACATCTTTCATCGTAGTTGCTGTAAGAAGTTTAGTCTCTGTGAATGTCTGTATTGCGTGTGTTTTATATGCATGTGTCCGAGTCTGGTTGTTATTCTTATTCTCTGGATGTTTTTACAGCCGCTGCTCTTTGTGGAGTTGTTTTGTTTCTCAGCTGGATCTTTCCCAGGAGTCTCTGCTGTATCCCAGACTCTCTGATCCCACAGGACGCCTGTGATCCGGATGGAGTGTGTTCGCATGCGGTGCTGTGTCGCACGCCCGTCTCACCTCTCTACTCATTAGTGTTCGTTTAGCGTAATGGACGTACATTAGTGTGAATGCTCTTTTTGCTTGTTTGTATGAATAATGTAAAAGCCGCATTCGGGATTCCTGCTCCGTCGCCATGGTAACAGCAAAAGAGACTTTTCAGATCAGCTGTATTTCAGCTCCGGCGTTAAGAGGTTTTCTGTGAAATGTGTTTCTCACTCGTGTTCTTGAGCGTTTGAGAGGGAGTTTCTGGGTGAAATGTCAGCGTGAGATTGAAATGTTCAGGTGTTATAGAGGAGAAAAAGGTTTTTAGATATAACAATTTATAGAAATTAATCTACGAGTGTCTTGTCAGTGCATTTTAGTACATTGTTCACATGTATGTTTCGTATCTGCCAAAGAAATGGTTATACGCTAAAGACAGACTTTTATTTTCTTCATTCTGTGGAGGGATTTAACAGACTGAATTAAATAAAGAAAATGAATGCAATGATTACATATTTCATATTTATTACGGTTGCAATAAATAAATAAGTTAAAGCACACTAAATAAATAAATAAAATAAAAGTGCAATGAAAATTTATATTTATTTCAAATAAATCAAGTACAATGAAATTGTATTTCGGGTCACTTTTCATTTTGCATAAATAATTTGCATTTTATGCAATTTATTTATTTTTAGTCGCTTTCATTATGCATACGTTTATTGATTGCAGCATTTTTATGATGTATTTATTTTCAGGATTGATATTTTTATTTTAATATAGATTTGCTTTATGCAAATTCTCCATCTGTCTGCTACATTTTATTTAAGGTATACATTTCATTTAGCATTCTAAAGTGTATTCATGTGGTATTTCACGTCCTTTTTAATTTCATGAAATAATAAATATTTTTCCTTGCCTTTTTATGCTATAATTTCATTGTATTTTATTTATTTAATGCAACATTTGATGCATTTAATTATTTGATTATGTATTTATTTGCAAAATTTAGTATTAAATCGAAACCTAAAGATCTTTGTGAAATGAATCCCATATGAACTCATGTGGTTTGGAATCTCTGATGGAAATAGCGGGGTGTTACTGCTGAAGTGCTGCTCTCGTTCAACAGCTGTGTGTGTGTGGCTAAAGACAGGTGTGTATATATATATATATATATATATATATATACTCCATAACACACTATGATGAGTAATAGCTCACGATCCCAGTCTGATGCATTTGCTTCAAGAAGCTCAGCATGTCAAATACAGATCAATAGAACCACTCAATGTGAAAAGTGAATAGATGCAACTCACTCATCTGTTTTTTGTTTTTTTTTATTCATTTTGCTAAACTAACCAGTTCAGCTTGATTCTGGCTTATAGTAACTGACCTAGATAAATCAAGATCAAATGTTTTAGGTTATCTGTCAAATCCTTTTCACAGTGTACATTAGGGTTGTGACGGTGAGGAAATTTTCCCACCGGTTAATCGACGTGTGACAACACCGGTAATACCAGT
>NW_015549619.1:263287-263591 GCF_001515605.1 Sinocyclocheilus anshuiensis | reverse complement strand
TGTGTGTGTGTGTGTGGGTGGGTGGCTAAAGACAGGTGTGTCTGTTTGTGTGTGTGGCTAAAGACAGGTGTGTGTTAGGGTTGTGACGGTGAGGAAATTTTCCCACCGGTAATACCAGTATCACCGTGGGGGTGGGGGCGTTCCCTCTTTTCCTCGCTTTCCTTCACTTTTAAATAGCTTGTAAAAGCGGCGTGCGCATTTTACTTTCACTTTTGAATTAGCGGCAACTCGGCGTCAATTGCTTGAATGCAACAACAAAATACAACATCAAACTCACTTTAGCCTATATATAAAACATAGAACT
>NW_015549619.1:262535-262865 GCF_001515605.1 Sinocyclocheilus anshuiensis | reverse complement strand
TCGCTTTTAAATAGCTTAAAAGCACCGTGCGCATTTTACTTTCACTTTAGAATTAGTGGCAGTTCGGCGTCAATTGCTTGAATGCAACAACAAAAAGCGTCAAACTCACTTTAGCGTATATATAAAACCTAGAACTTTTATTAACAAAACAAATAAAAATACACCATGCTATAGGGCAGGCTATACCTAATATAAAATAACAAAACTTGCATAAAGTTTAAATAGATATACAAAACTGGAAATAGGCTAAGTAATCATGTATAATATATAACCAAATAAATAAGAAACGTAGAACGTTTATTAGCAAAACGAGTAAGAAAGCTTGGAGGC
>NW_015549619.1:247299-262525 GCF_001515605.1 Sinocyclocheilus anshuiensis | reverse complement strand
GTCTGTCTCGCCTCACTCTTCTCGTCTGTCTCGCCTCACTCTTCTCGTCTGTCTCGCCTCACTCTTCTCGTCTGTCTCGCCTCACTCTTCTCGTCTGTCTCGCCTCACTCTTCTCGTCTGTCTCGCCTCACTCTTCTCGTCTGTCTCGCCTCACTCTTCTCGTCTGTCTCGCCTCACTCTTCTCGTCTGTCTCGCCTCACTCTTCTCGTCTGTCTCGCCTCACTCTTCTTGTCAGTCAGCTGGACTCACTCTCCTCACTGGAGAAATGAAATCTGATCTGTGATGCGACTGTCGTTCGGCACGCTGCATTGAGCAGCCGCGTTCAGTTTTTAATTGTAGTGTCTGTTCTTTTATTGAACTAAATGATTTTTATTACTATAAAAAATCAAAACGACGGTGGGGGGTCGGTGCTGCGGTGGGCAAGGGATGTAACCGGTGTTGCGGCTTAACACCAGTATCACCGTCAGCACAGTCTATCGCGGCAAGCCTAGTGTGTGTGTGTGTGGCTAAAGACTGTGTTTGTGTGTCTTTGTGTGTCTGGCTAAAGACAGGTGGCCATTACTTTCTCTCTCAGCTGCTGGCTTTGTGACATGTGTGTGTGTGTGTGTTGAATTACAGATGCTGTT
Organism: Sinocyclocheilus anshuiensis; assembly: GCF_001515605.1. Taxonomy (NCBI): domain Eukaryota; kingdom Metazoa; phylum Chordata; class Actinopteri; order Cypriniformes; family Cyprinidae; genus Sinocyclocheilus; species Sinocyclocheilus anshuiensis. Next base: position 261,899 of record NW_015549619.1, on the reverse strand, counting down.
ATTCTGTCAGTTGTTCTGTTTAGCCGTGGGTGGCATGCAACTCATTTTACTCATGTAATGTGCAGTATTTCTGAGTAGAAAGGTTTGTTAAACAGAAAAAAATAGGGCGGCACATGATTTTTTTTCTTTTGGGGATTGATTGAATTGAAGTCTGAAGGTGAAAGGTTGAAGCGTTCCTGTAGCTCAAACATTAGAGGACGATGCTAGCAACGACAAGGTCATGGGTTTGATTCCCAGTGTTAATTAAATGCAATGCAAGTTGCTTTGGATAAATGCAACTGCCAAATGCATAAATGAAAAACCAGCTCAAGTTTTTACGTTTTGAATCCTTTACCTAATTTGGTGTTCCTGGTCAAAAATATATTTTTTTAATGGCTTCTAAATCTCTTGTTATACTACATTGTTACCAAATCTTGCATTCAATCTTTTTGTCAACTTGTTTTCTGTCAATTAGCGCAGTTTCTGTGTTTCTTTTTGGATCTGACTGATCGTAGGCATCATTGTTCTGAACTTATGCACCTCAGTTTATGAGCCAAAATTATCCACAAATAATGCTTTTTCACTCAAAAACCGAGCAGCATGAGCTCAGATCAGTGAGGCCTATGATCAGTCAGATCCAAAAAGAAACACAGAAACTGTGCAGAAAACAAGTCGATAAAAAGATCGAATCCAACATTTGGTGATAATATAGCATAATAAATACATTTTTGTAGGACAAACTACAAGTTTTTTCTGACCAAGAAAAAAAAAATCCCAATATATTTTTTGGAAACCAAAATAGTTGTAGCCTCTGTGATCAAAGCCAGTAAGTTTTAGTCCAATGCATTAACATTAGCTAGCATCTTCAGGAAAATGCAAATCCTCTCCGGTCAAAGTGACCCGAACACAGCATGAGGGCTAGGAACGTAAATAGTGGGGTTTAATTTACACTTCCAGACGCTACAGGATCTTCACACTGGGTTACTAGATTTGGGTCAGCAAGTGTAATCCAGAGCTGCTCTGGTTTTTAACACACTTTATTAGTGTGACAGTAAATCCTGTTCCAGCACGAGCGAAGGATTCATTACCCTGGAGCACAAAACCAGTCATAAGGGTCAATTATTTGAAAATCTGGAATCTGAGGCTGCAAAAAAATCAAAATAATGAGAAAGCCATCTTTAAAGTTGTCCAAATGAAGTTCTTAGCAATGCATATTACTAATCAAAAATTAAGTTTGGATATATTTACGGTAGGAAATGTACAAAATATCTTCATGGAACATGATCTTTACTTAATATCCTAATGATTTTTGGCATAACAGAAAAATGTATAATTTTGACCCATACAATGTATTGTTGGCTATTGCTACAAATATACCCCAGCGACTTAAGACTGCTTTTGTGCTCACATTTGATCAAGATGTTCATGTTTGAGTTCTCAGCATCTCTAGAGCTCGTATTCCTTCCTGAAGATGATTTATGCTTCACATGAGTGATAAACAGATAGATGTTGACCGCATGCGGTTGCATATTGATGAAACAGATGTCTGTGTTAATGGGCATCTGTGCTGCTAATCCGGTTAAAGCAAAGTTGAAGGATTTGCGGTGGCAGAGTGCAGGAAGGTGACGGTGTTGCTCAACAATCAGGCATGATTCGGCTCAGCTTCACCAAGCTGTGCCGCTTTACCGTGGGTTTTTACTGTCTGATTTTTTACATTCACAGACTATTTTTCTCTGTGTGTGATTTTTGTCGCTCATAAGCGTGTGTTTGTGTCTGGTCTCTTCCAGCTGGCCGAGTACCGGCAGAGGAAAGCTCAATCTGATGGCCAGAAGAAGCAGAAGAAGAAGAAAAAGAAGCCGGAATCGGACGCGGAGGAGCAGACCGCCGTGTTTTCCCTCCAGAGCGGAGAAACCGTCACACACGACCAGACCTACACCATTGAGGTGAGCAGAGTTCACGATCGCTCATCCAGACACTGCTATGTGTTTGTTTATTGCTTTGCTTTTATAGTTTTGTTAGACAGAGGACACTTCATAACTCTCAACTAGGCACTAAAATGGAATTTTTACCAAAAAAATCTATTTCAGATGTTTGTTTATTTAATAATCGGTTACTTAAATGTAATTAATATTCAACACTATAATGGATGTATGCAAACATTTAAAATTACAGATAAGGCATTTTCATACAAACTTTTAGGTGATATTTATTCTAATCCAAATTGTTGGAAATATAAGCGTTTACATTTAAAAACTTGTTCATGACAGATTTATTCAATCGTATATTAAAATATGCAATAAATAACAGGTTAAGTAAAAAAAAAATATTTATCAATATGCTGCTGCTCTCTAGGGTTATTTTTTCAGGGTTTCTGTCACAAATTAAGGCCTTAAATCAGAGCAAAAAGTCTTAAATGTTGCCGTGGAAACGACGCTTGTGAGTGTTACTGTGGAAACAGCGCTTGTGAGTGTTACTGTGGAAACGGCGCTTGTGAGTGTTGCCGTGGAAACGACGCTTGTGAGTGTTACTGTGGAAACGGCGCTTGTGAGTGTTGCTGTGGAAACGGCGCTTGTGAGTGTTACTGTGGAAACGGCGCTGGTGAGCGTTGCCGTGGAAACGGCGCTGGTGAGCGTTGCCGTGAAAGCAAGGCTTGTAAATTCATATAGTCATAGCATTTAATGTTGCATGTATTGCAATAATTTAATACCTTCATCAGTATTTTCGTTTTTCAATGCAAATATTTATGCATCCTTAAATCAACATTTACTTTATGCATTTACTTGAGATGTAAACGTGAGCGAATGTAATGAAAATGAAGTCTTGAAAAATGTAACAAAATTTAACCCACGTGCTCAATTCAAATGCATTCGGCCTGTTTGTTAAAACAAAACAAATATCTGTCAATGGGGAATGAAAACTTGTTTTCCCTTTGAATTAATAAATATATTTGTTCTTGTTTTAGTCAAAAACTCACTTCATTTTGATTAATTTCTCATAAAACGACAACAAAACATTTAGAGATCATATTGACATATTGTGTTGCCTTCGATTCATTCCTTTGCTTGGTCTTATAAAGGTCTTAAAGTCTTAAATTTACCTGTATAAAACCCCCAGAAACTCTAGCTAACTATCAAGATACTTTTAATGGGGTTCCTGAGCTAAATGTGATGTTATGCAAAACCCATTTCAGTTGAAACCAAAAATTAATGAAAGAGTCCGTTCCCTCATAAATAGTTTTTTATTTTTTTTATTGTTTTTGACTATCTATAAAACTCACAATGTCCTGATCCTCAACTGAGCTGTGGTGTTTCTGTCTGAAATGCCTGTATAGTGCGATTTTGAAATCGTTATGATTACGGTTACTCAAATAATGAATATAATGACATTAATGTAATCACAGTACTCTGTTTACAGGAGCTCCAGCTTTAATGGCATTATGAAGGTGCATGTAAACGCAGTGTTGTTTCTGTCTGAATGCGTGTCGTGGGCTGGTTATGTAGACGTTACTGCAGGCTGTTGTTGTGTATGAACTGCTATAACTAATGTTTAAAGGTGAAGTGTGTAATTTCTGCAGCTTTAACGGCTCTGAAGGGAATTGCAGAAATAATGACCCCAAACAAACACAGAGGCCATGCATTATTGAAGATCGCGACAGTGATCTTCAATAGAGTGACAGTGATATTTTAGAATCAGTGACATACAATTATAGCTTTATTCATATTTTGAATTTGAGTTTTTATTTTTATATTTTCCATTCTCAATGTAATTTGTTAAAGTTTTAGTAATTTTATTGTTTTTGTAATTTATTAGTTTTTAAAATATATGTATATATATATATTTTTTTTTTCCTATGAAATATTTTTTATTTATTTTTATTTTAGTTTTAATTATTTTAGTACTTCAACTGAAAGTTAGGGTTAGGTGAAATGTTCTCGGTACTTTTAAGGGTACCAACCGAATTGCGTCGGTACTACCGAGTACCGATTCACGTTAAATCAATCGGTGCCAAATTTCGGTACCTGAGAATGCATCTTTGCGCATACGCTACAGAGAAAGAGAGACCCTGTGACGTGAGGTCACCCCTGCAACTCGTTCAAACAACACACAGGGCAAGCCGAAATGTTCTGAAGTGTGGTTACATTTCTAGGGCCATGGTTTCTGAAAAAACGCGGACGGGATCGTGGAGTCCATTCATAAAAACGTAATTTAGCATTCTGATTGGTTCGGATAGCATACTGCGGGAGGTCGGGGGCACGGAAAATCGTGCTATAAAGCGATTTAGAAATCGCGCGCACTCAAATCGCGATTTTATGACGATTCCGATTAATCGCACAGCCCTACTAGTGTCTGTGAATATTAAAATGCAAAAATATGGTTTAAATATGAATCCTGCATGTTCTGCTTGCCTCTGTATGTATGTATGGCGGAAACGCGGTTTTGTTTACTACACAAATACTGAAGCACGCGTGACGCTCGCGGTGATTTTCGGCCTCTGCGTCTCACTATATGACGCTTGAACACAAAAACATAATCTCCAGAGCTGCTGTGAGAGTCACCGCGTGAGAATTTTACCGTTTCATTTGAGAAAACTAGCATCATCATACTGTATACACACAGAAACTTCATGGCAACCTGTCAAAATAAAAGTGCGGTTTAGCATGTAACAGAAATATATTACTCTTGTATTACTTTTCTACAGTATAATGTACATCTTTAAATATTCCATTTCTATCAAATGTAAATAAAACAATTAAATGATAAAAATAAATATTACAACCAGATTAATCACTTAATTGTAGAAAAAAATTATACAATTATTAGCCTATTAAAAATGTTTTTTTAAAGGAATATTCACCCAATTTTTCTTCCATGTATTAATTTCAACAGTAAACCTCAGTTTGTTTGCCAAAAAATAAAAGGGTTTAATTTTCATTTGATTTAAAATAAATGTTTAATGCCTTCATTTGATTTTCAGAAAAATTAATCCCCCAGCTCCTACACAATCTTTGGTTTTCCAGCATTTTTGTGTATTTGAAGTTGCGGTGAGTTCAAAAATGACCATGCGAAAGACGAGAAGGTGTGGGAATATTTTGAATTAGAAGGAAACTGAGAAGTTTTGTGTAAACTGTGTAATGTCAAATTGTCTTACAATAACTCTACTGGAGCGATGCGTAATCATATTCAATACAGGCAACGTAGGCGTTAGCTAGAGGCTGGCCAAAGCAGGCAAATGTCAATCACGTCATTCACTACAACCCGCCGGTGCTGCGATCCCATCCACGCCATCTATTCTTCTAACGAACGACACTCACTTCGGTGGTGATGCGGGATGTCCAGTCTGAAACTATATCGGCTTGCTTTTCTTTATCTCTGCGTGCCTGCGACTTCAGTTTCTGCCGAGCGCGTTTTTTCAAGTGCAGGAATTTTATTGTTAATTGCCTCAGGTCCCGTCTTTCACCAGACCACGTTGATAATTTCACTGAATAAATAACGCATGGTCTGAGTAAGTAAAATGGGCATTGTTGCATTGTTTTGTTTTTAGACTAGATAACCTACACGAAGTATGTTTTTAAAAGCCGTTTTAATGTTATTTCCTGATAAACCTTCCTATTGTTTTTGACTTGTGTTTTAATATGTTGGCTAACGTTATATGAAGATTAAGAATTCTGTCAGGCTATTGATTGATTTTCCATTGTTCTGCATTTCCCCAGCTGATTTGAATAAATAAGCTATGCTTTGGCCGACGATGAGTGTATGCTCTTCTTGTTTTTTTCTTTTTAATGACCGCCTAAAATGAAATGATGATAACGCGAGGCAAGTGTGCGGCAAGCGAAATTCATTGAGGGATTTGACAGTGTGATTCATACATTAAGTATTTCAAATATAGGCTATTATATATGCTACACGCACGCACAGAGTTTTTTTTCTTTTTGGGTGGTTTCTTGCTTTTAGACTAGTCGACTAGTCGGATACAAAACTTTAGTTTAAACGACAGTCAAATTAGTCGTCGCGCACATCCCTAATTTGAACCCTTTCCAACAATAACTGTATGATTTTGAGACTCATCTTTTCACACTGAGGACAACTGAGGGACTCGTGCACAACTATTACAGAAGGTTCAAATGCTCACTGATGCTCCAGAAGGAGAAACCATGCATTAAGAGCCGAAAACTTTTAGAATTTGAAGATCAGGGTAAATTTCACTTATTTTGTCTTCTGGGAAACATGTAAGTAACTTCTGTAGCTTGTGAAGGGCAGTACTAAATGAAAAAAATATGATATTTAGGCAAAATATAAAAAATGTACACATCTTCATTCTGTTCAAAAGTCCGGCTCTTATTGCATGGTTTTTCCTTCTGAAGCATCAGCAAGCATTTGAACCTTCTGTAATAGTTGCATATGAGTCCCATATCATTCAGCTAACAACACGGTATAAAGAATCAAGGGGATGTAAACTTTTAAACGGGGTCATTTTTACAAGTTATTTTCTCTTGTGGACTATATGTAAACTTCTGACGCATGAACAACTATCACTTAACAAAAATATACAGCTGTGGATCATTCAGGTAACAACACAGTATTAAGAATCAACTTAATTGTAAACTTTTGAACAGGGTTATTTTTATAAATTCAGCTATTATTTTCTCTTGTGGACTATATGTAAACTTCTTTTATGTGAAATATCGAACGCAAGTAAGTAAGAAGCATCATCACCGGCACACTTGAATAACACAGATAAACTATATTGTCGCAGTCGAGTGTTTATTGTCTTTGTTTTATCATTCAAAAGATTTATATGCTCCGTTTACTCAATTACTGATATAATAGCTATGCCTTTGTCCATATAAGGGATTTCCTGGAGGGTCACGAGTTCCGCTACTTCTGTGACTGGATATGTGGATTTTCTGTGCGAGGGCGCCCTCTGGCGTCCAGTATGAATGAAACAGACATCATGTGTTTATAGTGCTAATGGCCAATCCATCATTTTTTGGGGAATTTTTATTTATTTATTTTTTAGTAAGTATCGGTTCAGACACTGTTTAGGCACTGGAACAGTTTTAAAAGTATTGGTTTGGCACCGGTATCGAAAAAGCCCAAACGATGCCCAACCCTAGGGTGAACACACATCAGCACATTTTAATTTTCGGCTGAACTATCCCTTTAAAGACTACTTTCTCTATCCATATATAGACATATTCTTTATGTATATTTAAGCAGATTATAGAATATTTATCTTCCCAGCTCTTTTGCCCTCTTGATAAATGTATGCGATGTGTGGATGGTTTTTAAAGCCCGGCAGGTTTGTGGAGTGTTTTCAGTTGTAGATGAGTGTGAAATTAGTGGTTGCTCAGGCAACAGACAACTGCGTTTGAACTGGTTAAGGTGTGTGTGTGTGTGTGTGTGTGTGTGTCGGCTGTCCTTGCAGCAGAATAGCAGCGCTGGCGTGATCTCGCTCTATTCACTCAGCTCTCAATGCTTCCGTGTGCTTTATCAACCGAGGTTTCTCCAGGAGTTTCACCTCCGTTTGTGTGCTTATGCTCAATCTCTTTGTTTGAATATAAAACAATCATCTTTAAGCACAGAGAGACTCCTCTGGATGCTGATGTTTCAGTGTGTTTCTGAAGTGCAGTATGTTGGTGACACGCGTTTGCATTTAAATCACCACGGCTAAGTTTCAAGTGCTTGTGTAACTTCCTACTGTAGCTGTTGCCTTGGAAACAATGCTTGTGAGTGTTGGTATGGAAACAGCGCTTGTGAGTGTTGGTATGGAAACAGCGCTTGTGAGTGTTGCTGTGGAAACGGCGCTTGTGAGTGTTGCCGTGGCAACGCTTGTGAGTGTTGCCGTGGAAACGGGCTTGTGAGTGTTGCCATGGCGACGCTTGTGAGTGTTGCTATGGAAACAGGCTTGTGAGTGTTGCCATGGCGACGCTTGTGAGTGTTGGTATGGAAACGGCGCTTGTGAGTGTTGCTGTGGAAACGGCGCTTGTGAGTGTTGCCGTGGCAACACTTGTGAGTGTTGCTGTGGAAACAGGCTTGAGTGTTGCTGTGGAAACGGGCTTGTGAGTGTTGCCGTGGAAACGACGCTTGTGAGTGTTGCCGTGGAAACAGGGCTTGTGAGTGTTTCCGTGGCCGACGCTTGTGAGTGTTGCCGTGGAAACGGTGCTTGTGAGTGTTGGTATGGAAACGGCGCTTGTGAGTGTTGGTATGGAAACGGCGCTTGTGAGTGTTGCTGTGGAAACGGCGCTTGTGAGTGTTGCCGTGGCAACGCTTGTGAGTGTTGCTGTGGAAACAGGCTTGAGTGTTGCTGTGGAAACGGGCTTGTGAGTGTTACCGTGGAAACGACGCTTGTGAGTGTTGCCGTGGAAACAAGGCTTGTGAGTGTTTCCGTGGCCGACGCTTGTGAGTGTTGCCGTGGAAACGGTGCTTGTGAGTGTTCAGAAAGCAGACAGAACTCGTGTTATATGGTGAATACGCGTGTCTGATGGGTCACATTAGGGCCTTTCGCACCGCTTTAGTTCCAGAACTAAATGGACAGTACTAAAGTACTGGGACGATTTTGCGCGAACTATTTCCCAGTACCATTTAAAGGGTTGCATTCGCACCGACAGTGTGTACTAGGAACCGGTCGACAGCGTCGTCATTTGTGCGCGGCGTTCAACAACGGAAACAAAGAAAAATAACGTTAACAACAGGAGGATGGAGGACGCTGTGATCGGAGCTGTTTTTGTTGTGTCTCGCGGGTGAGGGCGTTTTCGTACGCGTTTGGCCAATCAATGTCTACTTACGTCACGATTAGTACCAGTTGTGCTGGTTAGACCCTGCTCCGGAGTAGGAGCTAATTTGGTTCTCGAAAAAGGCAGTCCGGTACTAAAATCGCACCCAGTTCCGGCGGTGCGAACACGCCAAAAAGTGGGTAGTTCCACAATTAGTTCTGGTACTATGAAAAGTTCCTGCGGTGCGAAAGGCCCTATTACTGACCTGCTAAATTAACTAGCAGCCTTTAACTAGTAAATATAATCTGTGTAACTGCAATTTCGAGTGTCGTTTGCTACGTATTGCTTGTATTATTAATACACAAATATTTATTTATTTATTTATTTATTTATATAAGCACACTTCTCATCCAATTATCAATGTAAAAACTGTATTTATTTTCATTAAGCAAATTTTTTTCATTCACTTAGTACAGAACTGTTTACTTATTCATTTTCATGAGTCACATTTTCTCCTCCAATTACCAGTACAAACCTTTTTGAGTTAAACTCATTTTACCTCTGATTATCAAAACAAAAACTATTTATGTACTTCATGTATTTATTTATTTGTTTGTTTATTTATTTATTTTCATTAAGCAAATGTTCTCCTCATATGATCAGTGCAAAAACTATTTGTTGATGTATTTAAGCACACGTTACCCCCAATTATTAATAATAAACTATTTATTTACATTATATTCGTATGTTACAATTTGTTGCATTGTGACAATTTTATTATATAGTTAAATATTATTCTATTTTATTTTAATATTACTTAAGCTTACATAGTTTAGCATTTACTTGTATACTGTATTTGTTATACTGATGTTAAAATAAAAAGTCCTAGTATAATAGAAGTGGGTTAGGGTAAAAGCTGCATTAATAAATGTAAACACAAGAGAGGAATAGTGACTAACAATTGTGACTCTAGTAAGATGCGAATTACAGAAGATCTGTTATGACTCTTAACAAGCAATCAAGCTCCCTGACTTAATGGTTTTACTGGTTTTGACTGGTTTTCTGTGGCTGTCACTGCCTTGCTTTTGTCTCCTGAGCCTTCATTTCAGGACGCTTCTCTTGTAAAAGCGTCTCGCTCTTGATGAGTGACCCACTAACACCGGAGCCTCAGAAAGTAGAACAGTGTAGAAATTAATTGCACATGCGACCTCATTATGTTTTCTTTTTTCAGCCCGAGAGTGAAGTCTCGACGACAGCTGAAGACTGTTCATCTGAGGTAAGAGCCATAAGACTTTTAAACTATTTATTTATTTAAGCACATTTACTCCTTCAAATATCAATGCAAAAACAGTTTATGTATTTATTTATTTATTTATTTATTTAAGCACATTTTCTCCTCCAAATATCAGTACAAAAACATTTATTTATTTGAGCACATTTGTCCTCCAGTTATCAATACACAAACTATATATTTATTTATTTGTTTGTTTATTTATTTATTTTTATTAAGCACATTTTCTCCTCCAAATATCAATACCAAAACTATTTATTAGTATATTTAATAATTAAGCACATTATATTCATTAAGCATGTTTTCTCCAGTCATCAAAACAAAAACTATTTATGTATTTATTGTTCGATTTAAGCACATTTTCTCTTCCAATTATCTATACAAAGACTATGCATGTTTATCTAGTCTAATAATTATATATTTATTTTTTGTATTTTAATATTAGTTCAGTTTTTAAAATGTGTTTGTATCGACTCTTATTTTTTTTTAAATGACAGATATAGAATAAATGTAAAGTTTAAATGTGATCCGTTTGATGAGTGAATGTGTTTTATGAAGCGAGCATGTTTGTGTGTTTATTCTCAGGCTTAAGTCGAGTGAGTCAGAGTTTGGTTTCGTTAATGACTCAGAAACTCAAAAACTGTGCTTGTGAGCACTTTATGATGCAGCACAAGAGAGGAATCCAGAAACCTTCACCGCTTGGTCCTCTCCAGCTCTCATGCTCCGCGCACCATGTGACCTGTGGTGAAAACTTACAAAACCTGCCTAAATTTCTGACTAAAGTTGCTGCTGATCAGAGATTGACCGAAAGCACTTAGTGTTAAATAGTCAATAACCAGATAAAGACACATTCAACTGAGTGAATCTCTCAGATCCTGCTCAAGAATGACACCCATTTAACCTCAGAAATGATTTTTTTTTTATTTGTTTTTTCAATACAAAAACTATTTATTTATTAATTTATTAACATTTTCCCCTCCAGTTCACAATGCAAAAATGAGAATATAATAGAATATAATAATAAAAAAAATATTTATTTATTTTACAAGTACATTTTCTCCTTTAATTCTCAAAACAAAAACATTTTATTTATTTGCTGTTCAGTAAGCACATTTTCTCAAATTCTCAATACAAAAATATTAATTTTTTTAGTAGTTTATTTGTTTATTCATTTTCATTTAAGCACATTTTCTCAAATTTTCAGTACAACTTTATATTTGTATATTAGGATTTGTTGCATTATGACATTATTTTCATTATATATTTATAGCATTCAAGTAGAAAGCAGAAAATACGCTTACTGAAAAGTAAATGAATAATGTTTTTGTTTTGAGAATTAGAGGAGAAAATGTACTTGTAAAATAAATAAATATTTTTTTGTTATATTCTATTATATTCTCGTTTTTGCCTTGTGCTTTTAGTTTAGTTTAAATAGTTTATTTTGTGTATAGATAATTGTATTTGTTGTATTGGCTTCCATTAAAAAAAAAAAAAGCATAGAATAAAATAAAAGTTAAAATAAATAATAATAAAAAAATAATAAAAAACTAAAAATAATTAAAAAAAAATTAAATAATGAAAATGATTAAATAATAAAAAAAATCAAAGTAATTTATTACAGAGATGTAAGGCAGGAAAAATGTCTTTATAATAGTGAGAATCTTAGTAAGGATCAGCATTGAGAAAAATAAGAATTATGGAAGAGGTCAAAAATATTCACATTTTACTGAATTTGGAAGGTAAATATGATTAATAGTCATGGAAATTATGTAAAAAAAAATCCTAAAAATGTCTAAAAAAATCCTAAAAATTGATGCGCAGGAATGTGTGTATTTTGTGCAAATTGCGTTGTGTTTGTGCAGATGTTGTCCTAAAAGCACTCTCTCGTGAACTGACAGGTAAATGGTTTCCACGAGAGGACCGAGAGTGATCTTGTGATCGGGGTACAGTAATGTATTTGATAAAGCAGTAGTCGCTCCTGCATCGCTCTCAGTGTTTCTTCTGATGCACTAACTTCACATTTCCTTCTGCTTCACCTTCATCTCGGAGGCTCAGCTGCTTGTGAATGTGCTAATGTTAACTGCGCTCACACATGAATCGGGGAAGACGGGGCTGCTTGGCAGTTTGTCGGCCGTGTATTATGTTGGTGGAGGGGAGCGTGTAAAAGCCGTGTGAACTACACACACTACCGGTCAAAAGTTTGGGATCAGAACGATTTTTAATGTTTTTACAGGAGGTTCTTCTGCTCATCAAGGCTGCATTTATTTGATTAAAAATACTGGAAAAAATTGAATATTGTGAAATATTATTATGATGTAAAATAACATGTTTTTATTTTAATATACATTAAAATCAAATTTATTTCTGTGATGCGCAGCTGTATTTTCAGCATCATTACTCCAGTCTTCAGTGTCACATGATCTTCAGAAATCATAATAATATGCTGATTTATTATCAGTGTTGGAAACCTTTTTTTGGAAGCTGTGATACTTTTTTTCAGGATTCTATGATGAATAAAAGTTAAAAAGAAAAACATTTATTTAAAATGGAAATCTTTTCTAACAATATGCACTACCGTTCAAAAGTTTGGGGTCAGTACATTTTTATTCTTTCTTTTTTTTGAAAGAAATTAAAACTTTTATTCAGCAAGGACGTGTTAAATTGATAAGAAGTGATTTTATATTGTTAGAAAAGATTTATATTGTGAATAAATGCTGTTCTTTTTAACTTTTTATTCATCAAAGAATCCTGAAAAAAGTATTGCAGTTTCCAAAAAAAATAAATATTTGTCAGCACATCTGTTGATAATTCTAAAAATAAATCAGCATATTAGAATGATTTCTGAAGATCATGTGACACTTTATACTGGAGTAATGATGCTGGAAATTCAGCTTTGCATCACAGAAATAAATTATATTTTAAAGGATATTAAAATAGAAACCATTATTTTATATTGTAATAACATTTTGCAAGATTACTGTTTTTTTCTGTATTTTTGATCAAATAAACACAGCCTTGATGAGCAGAAGAGACTTCTTTAAAAACATTACAAGTCTTACTGATCCCACACTTTTGACCGGTAGTGTGTATATGTATATATATATATATATATATCTAAATTAAAATGTATAATGGTTTGTAGCTGTAGTTTTAGTGAACTATAATAACCCTGGGATTCAGTAGGCAGTTCTCAGGTTCTCCTGACCGAGCTCCATCACCGTTTCTATGGAAAGGGCTTTATAATGAGCGCTCATGAATCTTCTCACTCTGTCCCGATCTCTCCGGCAGGAGGAAGATCTGCAGCCGTCCGAAGCGCACATGGAGCCTCAGAGCTGCATACAAAGCATGGAGGACGAGCTCGCCGCTAAGAACATGGCCATGGAGGAGCTGAGCCGCGAGCTGGAGGAGATCAGGGCCGCGTTTGGAGCTGAAGGAGTGCAGCAGGTACGTGTCCTCAGACCTGCGCTGCTTTCGTGAAGGACTCGTGAGTCATGCTGGATGAGTGGGTGATGGATGCCCACACACATGACACTGATCTGACCTCACTGTGATTGAGCTGAGCGGATCTCATAGCTGTTCACATCTCTGCGTGACTCCGCTTTGAACAATACGAACGTCTTCCTTCTTGACATCGACTCTATTAGGCTGCCAGGAAAGTCACTTTCTGTCAATTAAATCTGCAGGAAAAGTGCTTCATTGAAATATATATGTGACCCTGGAGCACAAAAAAAAAAATCGATATTGAAAAAAAATGCGATATGCGATACCTTGTTACAAAATGCAATATTCGATATGCAATACGATATTGCTTAAAGTGTGTAAAATCAATTTAAATGATATTTTAAAATATTTAAAAATGAAAATTATATAACCAATGTGTTTCACATTCTTTCTTGGAAAATAAAGAATCACTACAACTTCTGAAAGTGACCAGCAGTGTTTTAGCAGTACTTAAAAAGTAATGTCACAAATCAGAAAAGTTATTTTAACATCAGTGTGAACATACAAACAAAAAAATTAAAGACACTAATTTTATATCATTGTAACTTTGCTTTCCATACACTTTAAGTACTTCTTCATATACCACAGCAAAAACTATAGTCTGAGAAAGTTCAAACATGATTAAAAGCAAGTGAACAGTCAGTAAAAAAAAAAAAGAAAGAAAAATAAAGAAAAAAAAAGAAATACACAATTTACAAGCATAGATAAAATAAACAGTAGTATTCAGGTACAGAAATTTAATAATTAAGTGTAAAATAACACTGCATAGTGTTCACTGTATGAATTAAATTTAGATTAATCTTTGTTATAGCCGTTTTGTTGTTTGGTTAACATTAGTGACATATTCAGCAGCACATATTTATAGGCTGCTGTCCCTTTAAATCCGACTGCACGGATCCAGTAATAATGATACACATCCGATTTCTTTCTCCGCTGTTTACATTCATTTAAAACATAACCAACTGCGTTTACGAGAATGATCGTCGAGACGGGTACCATTAAGGAGGAGATGCGAAAGACGAATCAACTCTGTCTGAAACGTGTCTCTCTGTGTGTGCGCGCGCTTTGCACGTGTGAGGCAGAACTAAAGAGGCGCTGTGCGAGATGCGGCTTTG
>NW_015549619.1:234333-247078 GCF_001515605.1 Sinocyclocheilus anshuiensis | reverse complement strand
TTCCTTGGTTACCGCTGTAAACAAAGCAGCGCTGCGCTTATGAACAGCAATGATACAGTGTTTCCTTGGTTACCGCTTATGAACACAAATATGCATTGTTCAGAGGCAAGATGAAAAGAAAATACCACGTAAACTTTTCTAAAGACAGTCAGTTCCCTTCAGAGATACATTCACATAAACTCCTGCTCCAACTGTATCGCGATTTGTTTGGTATCTCAACCGATTTGAATAGTCACGTATTTGAATCGATTTTCAACCGACTCGTGGTTCATTGTTACATTCCTAGAAAATCGCCTTTAAAGTTGTCCAAATGAAGTCCTTAGCAATGCATATTACTAATAAAAAATTAAGTTTTGATATATTTACGGTAGGAAATTTACAAAATATCTTTATGGAACATAAATACCTAATATCCTAATGATTTTTGGCATAAAAGAAAAATCGATAGTTTTGACCCATACAGTGTATTGTTGGCTATTGCTACAAATATAGCTGTACTACTTATGACTGCTTTTGTGTTCCAGGGTCACATATATGGTCTCCTGCTGTTCGGAACCTGAGTAGGCTGTTCAATTACGATTCGTAACGGAGTGAAATCGCAGTAATTGAGACGTGTGGGGTGTGGCTTTGTGTCCGCAGCTGCAGGACTTCGAGGAAGCGCTGACACAGAGGGATGAAATCATCACGCAGCTCACCTCTAATCTGCAGCAGGCGCGAACCGAGAAGGAGGAGGTGATGAGGGAGTTCCTGGAGCTGACGGAGCAAAGCCAGAAACTCCAGATTCAGTTCCAACAGGTATCAGACCTGCACTACGTATCGGTAGCATTTCTGTGTCATTATTAAAGCGGACGAAACTGAACTTTATTATCGCATTAGAACAGCTAACAGGAAACATCTTCAGCTATAACAATAACTGTAATGCTACTGTAATAATTATAGTGCTATGATAACGATAACTATAGTGATTGCTCTGATAGCAGTAATGAAAACTTTAATGAAAACACTTTAGCAATAGCTATAATAATAGTGTTATATATACTGTATTGACCCGAATATAAGACGATGGTGTTTTCTTGGAAATACATCTGAAAAAACGCGTCGTCTTATATTCAGGGTCTAGACTTTGACATGTCAATAATACACCCACAACAATAGGTGGCGCCAAATACGCATAAAACGAGTGTGCCATGAAACACGTAATGTAATGCGTGTTGTAAAGATCGCGAGTAAAAACAAAAGAATAAGAAAAGCTTATAGCTGCATGAGTCATGACTGTCACGTTAGCCTGATGGGACCAAACTCCCTTTGTGATTTTAAAACGTAAGACAGTTTTTAGCGATAACTATAGTGGTTACTCTAACAGTAACTATAGCGATAACTATATTGATTACTCTAATAGTAACTGCAGTGATAACTATAGTGGTTACTCTAACAGTAACTATAGCGATAACTATATTGATTACTCTAATAGTAACTGCAGTGATAACTATAGTGGTTACTCTAACAGTAACTATAGCGATAACTATATTGATTACTCTAATAGTAACTGCAGTGATAACTATAGTGGTTACTCTAACAGTAACTATAGCGATAACTATATTGATTACTCTAATAGTAACTGCAGTGATAACTATAGTGGTTACTCTAACAGTAACTATAGCGATAACTATATTGATTACTCTAATAGTAACTGCAGTGATAACTATAGTGGTTACTCTAACAGTAACTATAGCGATAACTATATTGATTACTCTAATAGTAACTGCAGTGATAACTATAGTGGTTACTCTAACAGTAACTATAGCGATAACTATAGTGATTACTCTAGTAGTAACTATAGCGATAACTGTAGTGATTAATAGTAACCATAGCGATAACTAATGATAAATCTATCAAAATTACTATAACTAGTTACTTTAAAGGTAATGTTAGCTGTAATGTTAACTATATTAGTATCCAAACTGTTAACCTTCTGCTGCAGTTTTGTCATCTGCCGCTTTAAATCCTCAAGCTCTGTAAAGTCACATACAGTGTGAAGCAGTAATTAGCTAAAACTTTTTGACTGATACTTTTATGTTGAAAGAAATCAATAGGCATAGTAATCAACATTTCTCTCACCTCGTCCACTGTTTTGGAGTTTTTTGAAGTTGTGTTTTATTTCTCTGATATCGTGACGCTCTGGATCTTCCCTCAGCTGCAGGCCGGTGAGATACTGCGGAGCTCCAACATCAGCTCCACCGCCGCAGATCTGCTCCAGGCCCGTCAGCAGATCACGCTGTACCAGCAACAGCTGGACGAGAGGGACGCACAGGTCAGAGGTCACCAGGAGAAGACGCAGGAGCAGCTCCTATTGATCACGCAGCTTCAGGAGAGTCTGAGTGAAGCCGTGAGGGTGAGTTCACTATAAAACAAGTCCGCCTACTCAACCCTAGGCAGCTGTTTCCAGTCATGCGATCCAGCGTCATAAGCTTTGCTCAAATCAAACCCTAAAAAATAGTATTGTTCAAGTTGATTGCTAATGCACAGGCATGTTTTCGCACTCGAGTTCTCATTAAAACAACCAAACAGACATCTTTAAGTGAACCGAGTGAAAGACCCTTGCTGAATAATTACAGATTCTGTGCTTATTATTTTTCCTCCATTGCTTATTATCTAAGGAATCAAATTAGGGCTGTCGATTTAATGAGTTAATTGACTGACTGAATGATGTAGCCCATTAGAATGCCCCTAAAATTCAAGATACGAGGACAAAAAATGACCCTCTTATATTTATATCGTAGTTTAGCAGTATCACACAAACAGCAGTGCTGTTCTTCCCAAATATCTACACGATTGCAAATGTGATATTGATTTTGTGCAACAGTTCAATAAACAAGAAGTTAATATTGCGTTACATTTTAGACACAATATTATCTGTTTTAGCTTAATTTTGCAAACGAAAATAGTTCCAAACAAAGCCATTGCAGAACTGTTGCATGTCTCCAAGCAGTTTCGTAACTAAATGAATTGGTTGAGTGAATGATTCAATGACTCACTTATTAATAGAGTGACTCTCTGCCACTTACTGGTGCTTTTAGTTTCTTATTTAGATTATCATTGCATTTTTTAAAAAACATTTTATATTTCAATATTAAATAAAAATACTTTATTATCATTATTTATGCCATGTTGAATCAAAACATTAGTTAATAAAGCTGCATTTTTGTAATGTCCATTCAATGCTTTTCTCAATTTAACACAATGACTTTAAATGATCTTTTGGGGGTGATTTCTCAGCCAGAATTGATGTGATTAATTTGCACAAGGGCTTTAATTGTCAATTTAATTTTTAATTGTCAGCACAAGGGCTGGGAAAATAAATCGATGCATCGCTAATCGAGAAATGATTCTGCATCGATTCTGAGATTTTCCGAATGCATCGCGATTCCTTCTCGAGTCGATTCTGAGCTTAGTTTTGAACAGCAGATGGCTTTGCATGCTTTAGAAACAGCTGTACTCCTCCATGTTATCCCCGTAAGAACGATATGATTGCCAGAACAAATTTACCGGGATTTTTGAAAAGGTTTTGTTCACGCTTAATGGTAATTTACCAGTGAAGACTGTATGCGTGAAAGAGGCTAAACTCTTCCTCTGCATATGCTGTGAAATTGATTTGCTTAACGTTCATCTGGGAAAACTGTGTGCATTATCTCACTAGATATGTAACGTAAATCATTTATAAACCTTTGCCAACACAGGAGAATACATCAACCTATTTCTAAATATGCCATTTATTGTACATCGCGATTTCAAAAAAAAAGTTTCTGAGTTTGCATGTGGCCAAATATAAAAATTTAATGGATTTAAACATCGTTTAATCATGCTGTAAAGTGAAACGTCACCAGGCTGTTGGAGCCCTCTGCAGGTATTTGTTATAATACATAATGTACTTAAGTTGGTTATGTTCATTATGTATAGGAATATTACATTATGTAGCCTATTTGAACAGTGTTGTTCAATAAAACCATGTAATTACTTGGTTTTGATATTTTATTTGAGCCGATTATTGCCATAGTATCCTTTCAAATGTTAAAGTTGCCACAGTCATTGCATGCAACCCCCCCCCCCCCCCCCCGGAAAAAAGTTCAGGCTCAGGATTTTATTTATTTTTTTAACCCCTGATCGATTTATCGTCGCAGCCCTAGTCGGCACATTGTGCAATTAATTAGATTAAAAAATGCACTTGCTTGACAGCAATAAAAAGCTTGTTTAAACAAAAAATGTGCTTTTATCTGTCATCAGGTCCGCACACAAGCTGAAGAATCGTTTGCTCAGAGTTTACGAGAAAAGGACTTGCTGAATACCGAACATCAGCGTCTAATAACACAGCTTCAGGATCAGCTTCTGACTTCCAAACAGCAAGTGGAGGAAATCAACAAACATCTGTCTGCGAAAACCCAAGAACTAGACAGCTGCGAAAAAGAGCTCTCCGCGTCCAGACAGAAAGAGCGCATGTCGTCCGGAGAAATCCTGCAGCTCATGAAAACCGTCGAGGACCTCCAGCAGCGCTGCCACCAGGGAGGCCAGTCGGAGAGCGAGACGCTCCGGAGAATCGAGGACGACTGGAGCCGACCGATGGAGCAGCTGCGAGCCGAACTGGACGAAATGTATGGTCAGCAGATCGTGCAGATGAAGCAGGAGCTTCGCACGCAACACGCGACGGAGGTGGAGCGAATCCGAGCGCAGCATTGCTCGGAAACCGAGAAGATCGTCCAGCAGCATCAGTCAGAGCTGGAGAGGTTTAAAGCTCAGCTGTTCCAGAGCGCCGGAGGCGTTAACGTGCTAAACGTGAAGCTCATCGAGCTCCAGCAGAAGCTGCAGGAGACGCAAGTGTTGCGCGAAAAGGCGGAGCAGGAGCTAACGCAGGCGAGCGCAGAAAAACTCGGCCTGGCGCAGGAGGTGGAGCGTTTGCGCGACGAGCTGCAAAGAGCGGAAATACAGAGCCCAGAGAAAATGCAACATGCTATTAGCAACCTGCGGGCGCAGCTCGATTTGGCACACAAAGCCAATGGCGAACTAGAAGCCAAGCACGAATCAGAAATCACCAACTATAAGATCAAACTCGACATGCTGCAGCGGGAGAAAGACGCGGTGCTGGACCGCATGGCCGAATCGCAGGAGTCGGAGCTGGAACGCCTGCGAACGCAGCTCTTGTTTAGCCACGAGGAGGAGCTCTCCCGACTTCGCGACGACCTCCAACGGGAAAGCCAGCTGAATGTGGAGAACCTGCGCGACGAGTTGGGCGTGAGGCACCGCGAGGCTTTGGACGGTTTCGAGGACAAGCTGCGGTCGGTGGAGCGAGAGAGGGTGGCGCTGGCGGCGGAGAGACTCGTGCTGCTCGAGGAGATCGTAGCATTGAAAAACGACCTGAATCGGGCGACGGAAAGCGTGAGAGCTGAGGAGATGGTCGCGCAGCTGAAGGAGCTGCAGGCGGAAGTCGGAAGCGAAGAAAAAGACTTGCATGCAACCGCAAGGGATGAGCTGACAGCGCTGAAGAACGAGCGCGAAAACCTCCTGCAGAAAATCGCCCGCCTTTCCTCGGACAACGAACAGATGTGTGCGCGACTGAAAGAGCTTCGGGAGGAGACTGAAAAGCAGAAAAACACGTTCTCCTTCGCTGAGAAGAACTTCGAGGTGAACTACCAGGAGCTGAAAGACGAGTACACATGCCTGGTGAACGCTAAACTACAGCTAGAGCAGCGCTTGGTCAGAGAAGCCATGGAATATGAGACCAAACTCAGAGATCTGCAAATGAGACACGAGGAGGTGGATGGGAAGACGCCAATTGAAAAAGACTCTTCTGAGCTGATGGAGAAGCTGGAGACGGCTGAGAGCGAGAAGAAGAGCTTAGCGGAGCGTCTCTCGATGATGCAAACGGAGCTGGAGATGCTGAAGAGAGACAGAGACGAAGAGCTCTTCGACTGCAGCGTTGCTGGTGGGCTGTGCTCAGTGGAGACACATCACGGTCACATCAGATCTTTGCGGGAGGAACTGGATGCCTTGCAAGACGAGGAGCGCCTCGAAGCAGTGCAGCCGCAGCCACAGGAGGGGAGGGAGAGAGAGACGCCTGCGAGTACTCCAGCGCGCCGGCTCGCTTTACACACACACACAGCAGCAGCAGCAGCAGCAGCGCATGAGGATCAGCTCTCAGCGCCCAACAGACTCCCACAGCAGGTAAGAGCCGCTGCTAACGTGTGACGAATCTGCGTTTGTTTATGTCGACTACTGAACTCGCGATGCAACAGTTGGCCTGCGTTTATCGTGTGTGTGAGTGTGTGTGTGTGTGAGTGTGTGTGTGTGTGAGTGTGTGTGTGTGTGTGAGTGGTGTGTGTGAGTGTGTGGTGTATGTGAGTGTGTTTGTGTGAGTGTGTGGTGTGTGTGGTGTGTGTGTGTAGGGCTCATATGAACGCTTTTGTTAGACTCACAAGGCGTCAGTGTTATTTTAGTGTCATTGAGATGCTGTTATATTTTTTATTAATATTTTGAATTAGTTTTTATTTTTAGATTTTCAGTTATTTTCAATTTAGCTCATTTTATTTTTATTTTTTGTCAATTTTATAGTTTTTTGTAAATTTGTCTATACTTTTTATTAATTTTATTTCAGTTGTTCAAGTTAAACTAAACAAAAATGAAATATGTTGCCTTGGCAACTAGCTGAAATAAAATAAGTTTGTTTTTGTATTTTATTTCTGTTGTTGTTTTTTTAAGTAAAGAATTTAAGTTTTTTTTTATTTATTTATTTTATATTACTATAATAAACAGTTATTATTAGTAGTAGTAGTAGTTTTTGTTAGTTTAGATTAGTATAATAAAAGTTTGTATGGTTTTTGTTTAGTATAATAAACTAAAAAAAAATACATTTTAGTGTAATAAAGTAAATTGTTTATGGATTAGTTATAATAAAGTTATGATATGGATTAGTTTAATAAACTAAATAAATTTTTATGATTTTAGCTTCAGATTAGTAAATAAAGTAAAGTAAGTAAACTAAATAAATGTTAGTATAAATAACTAAAACGTTTATAGTTTTAGATTAGTATTATAAACTGAATAAATTGTATTATTATTAACTAAATGAACTTTGATGGTTTTAGTTTAGTTTTAGGCACCAAACAGATACTAACTGCAGAAATACTGACTGTTTCCAAACAATCCTACTGTCAGGTCATTGGTCAGTCAATCAGATAGTCCCGCCCCCAGTCTCACGCCATTGGTTGAGCATGAAGTTGTCATTTCAGGCCAATCAAACTAAACAAACGTTTTAAAAGCATAGTGTTTTTTCACTCTTTAGGATGCAAAAATACCAGATGATTTTTTTATTTGGATGAACCTTAAAACTATCTCATGGAAACAAATCTTAATGGTCCTAAAACAGGCTTAGTTGCTTTTATGAAATATATTGTTTTATTTTATTTTTGATTAAAAAAAAACAACTTTATTTGGATTTGTTTAATTTTCATTAAAATAATGGAAGTACAAATATTACCATAATGGAAAAATTATTTACAGTGTAGATAACTTAATTATTTTTCACATTAGTGTTATGAGAATAAGAGGATATTTAATCATCATAAAAATAATGCCTCTGTAACAAATCATAATGGTCCAAAATCCGGCTTTGCTGCTAAAATATTGTATTTTATTTATTCAAAAATTTTTAATATTTAAATTATTATTTTTATTTTTTTAAATGATTAATTACATTTTTTTTATCTTATTTTGAAGTCGGTAGTACGATCCAGACATGTTCTTTGCAGTTTCGTGACACAATATTCTTGTTTTTCAGATAATTTCCCACCATCTCTCTGATCCTTTATCCTTAAATAACGGGCTAATTTTGTAGCAGACCTTTTGTTTGATATTATTTAGCCTTGATTTGGGGCATGTTTTTGCTGATGGCCTCTGATGTATTCTAGCCTCAGAAAGTTCTCGTTTAAACACAGAGGAATGTCTCTCTGTCCGTCTGCAGGAGGAGTGTCGTCTGCAGCTGGAGGCTCAGCGCATCAGTCTGTCTCAGATCCACGCCGCTCACCTGGAGCTGCTCCGAGAGAGTCTGTGTGCGCAGACGCAGGAGGAGAGGAGGAGAGAGAACGGTCATCCCGCAGGTCACATCAAACGCTCTTTCAGATCCATTATTAAGAGATCCATCAGCATGAAAGAGAGAGGCACTGTCAAACGGCTCACTTACTCTGTGCTCATACCCAGAGATTATTTATGTCATGGCTGCTAACCGATGTGATAGTTAGGATTGAATGCAGTCCCAAAATGATTGATTGAATTGAAAAAACGAATGATTGAATTCCCGAACGTTTTTGTCAGCCGAACACCTTTGAACTAAAAAAATAAGCGTTAAGTAATTTAACAGCACGTTCACATGTTGCAGTGTGAAGCCTGTAAACAGTGGCAGGATTTCCTCACGTGTTTCTCCTGTTCCTGCAGAGCTCATGGCAGAGTCTGAGGAGTGCTCTGCGCGTCTGGAGATCGAGCGGCTGAAGAGCGACTATCAGCAGCAGATGGAGGAGACGCAGGAACGCTTCAAGGCCGAGGTCCTCCTGCTGCAGAGGAGACTCCAGGAGCTCACAGGAGCCGGCGAGATCTTCAGGTGACTAACCTTAAATCTAATATCACACCACATAGAAACAAGTGCTTTACATCCATTCGTGTTTGTCCCAGCCAGCTACGCTACTGGCCATAAGTTTGGAATAATAAAATTTTTTTCATCTGACCCAGAGGGAGCATGTAGATTAAAAACAAAAGTGGACCAAGAACAGATCCTTGAGGCACTCCACGGGAAGAAGTGACAGTATGACACTTGTTTAATATGAATTGTTTTCCCTTTTTTCCCCAAAGATAACATGGTCAAATTCACAGGGCTTTTTAGATGAATACATGTTTTTGATAGAGTCTCTTCTGCTCACCAAGGCTACACTTATTTATTCAAAAATACAGTAAAAACTGTAAAATATTTTTAGCATTGATAATAATCAGAAATGTTTCTTGAGCAGCAAAGCAGGCAGACGCAGGAGGAGAGGAGGAGAGAGAACGGTCATCCCGCAGGTCACATCAAACGCTCTTTCAGATCCATTATTAAGAGATCCATCAGCATGAAAGAGAGAGGCACTGTCAAACGGCTCACTTACTCTGTGCTCATACCCAGAGATTATTTATGTCATGGCTGCTAACCGATGTGATAGTTAGGATTGAATGCAGTCCCAAAATGATTGATTGAATTGAAAAAACGAATGATTGAATTCCCGAACGTTTTTGTCAGCCGAACACCTTTGAACTAAAAAAATAAGCGTTAAGTAATTTAACAGCACGTTCACATGTTGCAGTGTGAAGCCTGTAAACAGTGGCAGGATTTCCTCACGTGTTTCTCCTGTTCCTGCAGAGCTCATGGCAGAGTCTGAGGAGTGCTCTGCGCGTCTGGAGATCGAGCGGCTGAAGAGCGACTATCAGCAGCAGATGGAGGAGACGCAGGAACGCTTCAAGGCCGAGGTCCTCCTGCTGCAGAGGAGACTCCAGGAGCTCACAGGAGCCGGCGAGATCTTCAGGTGACTAACCTTAAATCTAATATCACACCACATAGAAACAAGTGCTTTACATCCATTCGTGTTTGTCCCAGCCAGCTACGCTACTGGCCATAAGTTTGGAATAATAAAATTTTTTTCATCTGACCCAGAGGGAGCATGTAGATTAAAAACAAAAGTGGACCAAGAACAGATCCTTGAGGCACTCCACGGGAAGAAGTGACAGTATGACACTTGTTTAATATGAATTGTTTTCCCTTTTTTCCCCAAAGATAACATGGTCAAATTCACAGGGCTTTTTAGATGAATACATGTTTTTGATAGAGTCTCTTCTGCTCACCAAGGCTACACTTATTTATTCAAAAATACAGTAAAAACTGTAAAATATTTTTAGCATTGATAATAATCAGAAATGTTTCTTGAGCAGCAAAGCAGCATATTAGAATGATTTCTGAAGATCATGTGACACTGAAGACTGGAGTAATGATGCTGAAAATACAGCTGCACATCACAGAAATAAATTACACTTTAACAGATATTCACATAGAAAACAGATATTTTACGTCGTAATAATATTTCACTATTTTTACAGTGCGCTTGATCAAATAGGCAAACCAAAAATTATTCAGACTCCAGATATAATTTTTGATATTTTTTTACTAGTGGGTGTAGGACACTAGTTCATTTATGTAAATGAGGATAGCAGAATAAAGTAAACTGAGACATATTATACCCAAACATTCTTCATACAGTGGACTACCAGTAACATTTGGGATCAAAAATGATTCAAACACTTTGACTTGAGCATGTTTTGCTTAAGTGTTTTTTCTTTAATTGCTAATGCGATCTTTTTACACCACAAACTGAACAGAATGAAGCACTGCTTGGTAATTAGTTGAGCTAAATTGGTTTTATCTAATTGTGTATTAAATTTAACAGCTGACAGCTGTTCAACCGAATTCATTACATACCTTTCTATCAAAGTTATCTGACATTATCAAGATGAATTTGTTCTGACACAGTTCAACTCTTGAGTTCTTGTCATATTTTATTACCATTTTCTAAACCAGTGGTTCTCAAACTGGGGGTATGTGAGATGACGGTGGGGGGTATGTGAACAAAATTCTGAGTTTTGGCATTCATTTAATACCCCAACTTAAAGCAACATTAAAACCGAGCGTATTTCTGACAAGCAAAATGCCGCTTCTAATGTAAAAACAGGAAAATGGGAGTGCAGTAAACGGTCAAATACATGATATCCAATCAGCTTACCTCATTTTTTGCGGTCAAAACTGACTGCATCCACACAAGGATGCATGTGATAGGATGGCCGCTTAATATGCTGCTTTAGCAAATCACACTGCTGTTCAATGTATCTTTAAAGTAGATCTTCACTTAATAGCATGAAGAGCAAATATTGACACGCACTGTACATTGAGATCGATTTAAACTCTCTTCGACACAGACACACTCTGTGCATGTTATTGTTTTCATGTTTAAGATACGAGCAAGAATGCAAATTATCCAAACGATGGCAAATGTGCCATTTAATTTTTACAACAGTTCAACAGAAAAGGTAATATTAAGTGAACATTTTACATTTTAAATGTAGCCTACATTTTGAACAGAATATTGTCATGTTTGTTCTATTTTGCAACGAAATAATAATAGTTCCAACGAAATCCGTATCATCTGGTGTGTGTCTCCAAGCATCCTACAGCGGTGTTTCGTTAGTGAACGAATCTGCGGCTTTGAATGATTTGGAGAGTCAGTGATTAATAACCCATTCATAACTACAGCATTTTGCTTCATTACTGAATGAATGAATGACGCGACGCCTGGCTCATTAAGACAGTGACTTTCCGCCACCTATTGACTGTTTTATTTTTAAATCTACAAGTATCACTTCTATTTGCCATCATTTATTGCTTTATTATATTAATAATACACTTAATGAAATGTTAAGAATATGACATAAAACATGACATACAATTAATAAGGATAGAAAATATTTGCCTTTATAAAGGTAAAAAATGCACCTGTAAATCAATTTAAGGGTGCAAATAATGTCCTTTAATAGAAAAAAAGTGGAAGAGAGGGGTACGCAGAAGAATGTTAAATGCCCAGGGGGTACGCCGCTGTAAAAAGTTTGAGAACTACTGTTCTAAACTATAGCAAATAAACTGTGATATAATGTGAGAAATGTTGAAGGTGTCTGAATACATTTTGGTTTGACTGTAAAATAGCAGAAAAGTCTAATTCTGCTTTTGATGTTTCAGATCGTTAGATAAATGATTGCACAGTACCAGTGCAATGCCTCAAGTCATTTATTAATTTACCCTCCGCTTAATGTTGGTCATATTTAGTAAATATTCGTCAATGGCTGGTTCTATACAACTGAATAATTGTTATTAGCTAAACCAGGCTTTCCCAAAACTAGGGTTTCATGAGTTGATGGAAAATACTGGGATGAAAGTTTGTAGTTCGGATATAAACACTGATGTCTATGGTAGTGATCAAAATCGAGCAAATCACCTTTTAAAAGTAACTGGTGCTTCAAATAAGGTTTGTGTCGATTGCGTTGGCAACAAGGGACTGTTAAAAAATTTATTTGTCATTGATTCATTCATTCAAGAGATTCGTTCAAAAACACTGATTCACCCAGTAATGAAGTGAAGTATTCATGAGTGAGTCATTGAATCATTCATTCAAACCAATTTTTCATAATTTTAATATTAAAAATTGCTTTTTTAAATATATTATATTTTAAATATATATTTTATATATATATAACATTTTAACAATTACAAATTAAATTAATTAAACACTTTTAAACTGACTGCAGGAATTCATATTTTGTCAGCCTTTTGTAAATTACGCATTTATTTGTTAACTTCAGAATCGTGATCTGAGCGAAACACGTTTTGTGATACGTGTTCCTTTAATGATGCTATTGTTGCTTTAATTAAAGTCACGTTTCTTTCAGTCGCTCCGCTGAGCGTTTTTAATCAAGCCTCGTAACTTTTTTCATTTGCTGTCAGACTAACTTTTACACAGAGGCTGATAACACAAGGCCTCTCGGGCTATAATTCAGCCCTGTGTGTGTGAGTGAGTGTGTCTGTGCGTGTGTGTGTGTTTGAGTGAGTGTGTCTGTGTGAGTGAGTGAGTGAGTGAGT
>NW_015549619.1:233108-234143 GCF_001515605.1 Sinocyclocheilus anshuiensis | reverse complement strand
GTGAGTGAGTGTGTGAGTGAGTGTGTGAGTGAGTGAGTGTGTGAGTGAGCGTGCGTGAGCGTTTGTGTGAGTGAGCGTGCGTGAGCGTGTCTGAGTGAGAGTGTGTGTGTGTGCATGTGAGTGTGAGAGTGAGTGAGAGTGTGAGAGCGTGTGTGTGAGAGCGTATGTGAGCGTGTGCGTGTGAGTGTGTGTGCGAGTGTGTCTGTGAGAGTGTGTGTGAGAGCGTGTGTGTGAGAGCGTGTGCGTGTGCGTGTGAGTGAGCGTGTGAGTGAGTGGGTGCGTCTGTGAGAGTGTGTCTGTGTGAGTGAGTGCGTGAGTGTGTGTGTGTGTGTGTGTGTGAGTGTGCGTGCGAATGTGAGTGAGCGAGCGAGCGAGCGAGAGTGTGTGAGTGAGTGAGTGCGTGCGTGCGTGCGCGCGCGAGTGAGCGTGTGAGTGAGTGAGCGTGTGAGTGATTGTATGTGTGTGTGCGCACGTATGAGTGAGTGTGTGCGTGTGCGTGTGTGAGAGTGAGCGTGTGAGTGAGCGTGAGTGTGTCTGTGAGAGTGTGTGTGAGTGAGTCTGTGAGTGTGAGAGTGTGAGAGCGTGTGTGTGAGAGCGTGAGTGTGAGTGAGAGTGTGAGAGCGTGTGTGTGAGAGCGTGTGTGTGAGAGCGTGTGTGTGAGAGCGTGTGTGTGAGAGCGTGTGCGTGTGCGTGTGCGTGTGAGTGAGTGGGTGCGTCTGTGAGAGTGTGTCTGTGAGAGTGTGTGTGAGTGAGTGTGCGTGCGTGCGTGCGAGAGTGTGTGTGTGAGAGCGTGTGTGTGAGAGCGTGTGTGTGAGAGCGTGTGCGTGAGAGCGTGTGCGTGTGAGTGCGTGTGAGTGAGCGTGTGAGTGAGTAGGTGCGTCTGTGAGAGTGTGTCTGTGAGAGTGTGTGTGTGAGTGAGTGCGTGAGTGTGTGTGTGTGAGTGTGCGTGCGTGCGTGCGAATGTGAGTGTGCGTGTGTGAGTGAGTGAGTGAGCGTGTGAGTGTGTGTGTGTGTGTGTGCGCGCGCGCGTGTGAG
>NW_015549619.1:231816-233023 GCF_001515605.1 Sinocyclocheilus anshuiensis | reverse complement strand
ATTACTTATAATTTTTTCGCGTTTCTTTTATATATTATTATATATAATATTTAACATAATATTATATTTTTAATATATAATATAATAATTATTATTTTTTTTTTAATTATATACATTTTTGTTTGAATTATTTTTGGTTTAAATTAATTTAATTAATTTCTAGCTCACCGAGCGCAGTGTTGTGGTGGTTTCTGCTTTGGTGACGCGTGACGTTGACTCTCTCGCTCTGTGTTTGTGTTTTCCCAGCATGCCGAGCGTCTATCCGCCGCTGACGAGAGACGAGCGCCGTGAACATCTTCAGGTCAGTCTCACCTCAGTGTTTCTCTCAGATCTGGTGAGTTTCTGGTGCTTTCGTAGCACTGCGGTGTGTTTAGCGGCCCGCGGCTGAGAGCTGCCCTACATCTCAGACGAGTCGTTACACAACAAACCCTGCTCACGCATGAGTGAACGTCTCCATCTCTGTGTGCTTCATTCACACACACTCACTCTTACACTGGACAGTTAGTGTGAAAGATTTTTCATGTTACGTGTTACAAATACAATCTGAACGTTTTATTTTGTGCATTACAGGATCTCCTTTGGCCACCATGTTAATGTTAATTAACAATATTAATAAGCCTACTGTGTACAATTTCAACAACAACTTTCCTTAATCGTACCGTTCAGTTTTACCAGAAACACATCTACTTGTTAAATATACTAATTTTCTATAAATAATAAGGGAATTAATGTTATACTTTTTTAGAAAGCAAATTAATTAAATTATAAGGTAATTTATATTTTTTTTTTTTTTTTTTTTTTTTTACTTTTAAAAGGCTAATTTCTACTTAAAGTAAAATTTGTATTATCTTGTTAAATCTAATATAATTTTTAGATTTTATAATTATATATTTTGGCTTTCACAGTAAAAGTGTAAAATTACATGTGCAGTATTATCTATATATTTTCACTGTAAATATAATTTATATAAATGCATTGTGTTCTCTTCTAAAAGGCATAATTTCTACTTCTAAATTGATTTTGATTATCTTATTTAATCTAATATAAATTTACATTTAAATTATATTATGTATTTTAAATTACATATTTTTATTAACTTTCCCCACGACTTTTGGGGAAGTCATGGCCTAATGGTTAGAGAGTCGGACTCGTAACCCAAAGGTTGCGGGTTCGAGTCTCGTACCAGCAGGGATTGTAGGTGGGGGGA
>NW_015549619.1:231583-231789 GCF_001515605.1 Sinocyclocheilus anshuiensis | reverse complement strand
GGTTAAATGCAGAGCACTAATTCCTAGTATGGGTCACCATACTTGGCCACATGTCACGTCACGTCACGTATTTTACAGTAAAATTACATGTACAGTATTATGTATATTTTCATAATAAATAAATGTGTATGTACATTTTTACTTGCGCACACACAGACACACACACACACTGACACACTGACACACACACCCACACAAAAATGTCT
>NW_015549619.1:226780-231558 GCF_001515605.1 Sinocyclocheilus anshuiensis | reverse complement strand
GTGTGATTTATTAGCTTGTTTACCCGTGGGGACCTCAATTTAGGTCCCCACCGTGTCACGGACCTAAATTGACACGAGTCACACCATGAATCTGTGTGTATTCAGGTTTAAGTCCCCACCAGAATAGAAAAACGGACTCTCACAGACTCTCACAGATGCAGACGCAGACACAGACACGCAGACACACGCAGACACGCGCACACACACGCAGACACGCGCACACACACACACTGACACACACACACACACACACTGACAGACTGACACACACACACACACTGACACAGACAGACAGACAGACAGACACACACACACACAGACAGACAGACAGACAGACAGACACACGAATTTATATAAATTAATTATTCTAAAAAGCTTCCATAGTATTATTTGATAACTTAATATACAATTTTTTTTTTTTACAGATGTTTACCGTAGCATAGTTATAGTTATAAACATAACTTTTTTTTAAAGTTAAGACACAACAGATAAAAGAAGAAATGAAGAGAAAAGACATGATAAAAGAGAAAGATAGAAAGAGAAGCATCAATTCTGGATCGAGGGAATAGAAAAGAGCGATAAAGGGAGACGAATAGAGGGACATTTGAATATATAAATAGAGAAGAGAAACAGAACCGATACGTTACAAAAGAGCTTCTGGATCTTATTTTACCGACTGAATGAGATTTTGGAGAGAAATCGAGGGTCTGATTACAGCAGAGAGACGGGCTTCAGTGTGTGTGTCCACGAGAAAGAGCTCTTTCACACACACACACACACACACACACACACACACTCGACTCCTCCTCCTCTCTTTCCTCTGTGTCCGGCTCATCTCGCTGCTGTGTCTGTCTCAGGAGGAGGATGAGGAGGAAAGACTGAGAGACGCGTGTCCTCCGGAGGAGCCCCATCTCAGACGCCTGGAGGAGGAGATCGCCAAGGTGCTTTACAACACTTTAACACTGTCTCATGGCTTTATATTACCTGTTTGGTTTACTGTGTGATGTTTGCATGCTAGTTTTTATTAATGATAGAATTTTGCACATTCTCGGCTAATGATGCACTGAAATATTTTTTTTTTAATTACTATTATTTGTTTTAACCAAAAGTTTTCATTTAGACCAAAACCATAACCAAAAATAATGCTTATCCAACATTTATTTATTTTTTTTTAGTAAGAAAACCTTAGTGAAGGTTCTATAGTTTTATGAGGAATGTTGTTGCTTATTCTCGGCTGATGATGCACCAAAATTCATTTTTTAAATAATATTTAGCTGAAAACTGAATGTTCATAAATAACATTTAAATATTGCATGCTTTTTCCCCCCTTAAATTTAGGAAAACCTGTGTGTAGTTTCTATGATAGTTTTATGAGAAATTTTGCTTATTCTAGGTTAGTGATGCACTGAAATTAATTTTTTACCAAAAGTCTGTAGCCGAAACCAAAAATAATGTTGTTTTTTTAATATATATATATGTATATATATGTATATATGTATATATGTGTGTGTGTCAGACACACTGACACAGACACACTGACACTGACACCCACACACTAACACAGAGACACAGACACACAGACGCACTGACACACACACACTAACAGAGACACAGACACACAGACGCACTGACACACACACACTAACAGAGACACAGACACACAGACACACTGACACAGACACACTGACACTGACACCCACACACTAACACAGAGACACAGACACACAGACGCACTGACACACACACACTAACAGAGACACAGACACACAGACACACTGACACAGACACACTGACACTGACACCCACACACTAACACAGAGACACAGACACACAGACGCACTGACACACACACACTAACAGAACACGAAAACCTACAAATATTATGCAGGTGTATGAGGCTGCCCTCAGCTCTCAGTTTTATATCTAACAGTCAGGGGACAGGGCAAAATCATCTGCCACTGGATAAGAATATATATATATATATATATATATATTAATACAAATAATAAATTGCACACAAATCAGTCTGTAAAATTTTGATTGATATTTGTTTTTTAATACAAATATTAAACTGCACATAAATCAGTCTTTATATCAACTATTTAATGATATAATTGTTTTTACTCCAATTTGTTGAAATATAAACATTTACGGTGACTAATAAAAATAGGTTTTCATGACGGATTTATAAGACCTCACCAAAAGATTAAGTACATATGCTATGAATATGTAATATAGTTCATATATTTATCAAAAAATATTTTTCTAACTGACTATAAAGTTTATGCGCATTGAATATCTTTCCTGAGGTTATGTGACATTATGGTTTTTTACTGAAGTCTTTCTGCGGTTGAGAAACTGATCGATCGATTCCATGATTCATGATTGATTTCAGTAAGTTGTTCTGTTTCTTTCAACACGGTGATGTTAGTTTTCGTTCATGTTTATTTGGTGCTATAGCTAATAGTAAAGAGGAAGAGATGAATAGCTTCAGCGTTTTAAGCTCTGTCTTGAATCGATGGCTTCACGAGTTTGACATTGTGAATGTCTGCCGTTATGGATCTGAAACGGTGGATGTTTTTGCGTTTGCTGCATCAGGTGATCGTGCAGATGTCGGTTGAGTTCGCCCAGCAGACCGAAGAGGCCCGGATCAGCAAACAGGCCCGCGAGACAAGCACCGGCACACAGACGGACGACAGCGAGGATGAGGAGGAACGACTGAACTCTGTGAGCCTGATGAAGGTTAGATCACGTGTACCACAGATTCCTCAACGCTGTGCTTCACGAGTTCGGCTTTTATTATGGATTTTGTTCATTTTAATTCTCATTAGGATTCAGAATTGGGTCATCAGTGAATTTTCAGCTTCCTTTATTGAATATATGAGCTCGTGAGTCTCAGATTCATTCTGCAGCTCGAACTAGATGAACTGTGTGTGTGTATGAGTGTGAGTGTGTGTGAGTGTGTGTATGTATGAGTGTGTGGATGATCTGTAGGACGAGTGTCATTTTGTAGCATTGAAGCCCTTCAGCTCACATTTACTGCATGAAAACACACACACACACTCACACACTCACTGCTTTTAGCTCCAGTGTTTTTGACGAGATGGGAATGAGCACGTTATTTAACCGATTAAAAACTTCTGTCAGATTCATTCTGATCTTTAAATTCATGCATGTATGAATCGTCAGTGTGTTTATACTGTCAAAGTGAAATCAGCCATAAAAACATTATAATGTTCAGTAGAAAATAAGTTACTGTGTAAAGGAATGGTTCACCTTACGGGTATTATAGTTAACTTAACGTAATACTTACATACTTTTACTTACATAAAAAAATTACTTGAAATAAAAACAAAACATTAACTGAAATAAATTATGGAAATATTATATAATATATAATGTAATAAAATATGAATAAATATTATATAAATATTGTACTTGTATACATATTATAATATTTAAATAATTATATACTAATATAAATATTATACTAATTTTATTTAAACTAGTTTCCATGGCAACAGTTCTCTTTTTCATTTAACTTCTAAAGACATCTTTTTCGCTATCACCTGACCAATTAATACTAGCACTTACCTATTCTACTCTACTCTACTCTACTATACTCTGTTATACTCTACTCTTTTCTATTCTACTATATTCTATTCTATTGGTCTGATTGCTTCTACTTTGTAAGTCGCTTTGGATAAAATCATCTGCTAAAAGACTAAATGTAAATGTAATGTAAAATGTAATTTAACCTGATGTATTAAAATAACTAAAAATAAAACAAAACTAAAATTAATAAAAACAAAATTAAAACTAAATAAAAAAATGATAAAAATGACAAAAATGCAACAAAATTACTAAAACTTTCAAATAAAAAATCAGATAATATAAAAATGAAAATGAATTTATGTGGACAACTTTAAAGATGATTTTCTCAATATTTAGATTTTTTTGTGCCCTCAGATTCCAGATTTTCAAATAGCTGTATCTCAGCTAAATATTGTCCTATCCTAACAAACCATACATCAATGGAAAGCTTATTTATATATGAAAAATTGACACTTGTGATTTGGTTTTGTGGTCCAGGGTCACAAATATTAATAAAAACTATAATACTATCTCAGTGATGCTAAAATAACACAGATTTACCCAAACAAGTCAACGTTAACTGTATTGAATACTATATTAGTGTCCACACCAACTGTTTATTTTGCAGTTTTGTTGTCTGTCACTTTAAATGCTGGGGCTCTTTAAAGTCAGGTGGATTCTGATTGGCTGTCGGTGTTTTTATCATTCATCAGCTCTGAAAGTGATTCCAGCGGTATCGTTCCTCTGTGTCGTTATCGTTAGAGTTGCGGTGTGGGCTCTCTGTTCTCATAGAGAGAGGGCAGTTATTAGAGTATTATTATAGTCATCGTTCTTGTCAGCTCTGATGCTGAGCCCATAATCAGCTGCTGACGTCTGATGATTGAGTCTAACACTCGTCTGCTGACTCCACAGTCTCCTGAAGAAGAGCAGACCTTCATCACTGAACACACAACACAAGAGGAGGAGGATGAGGAGGATGAAGAGCACTTGCGCTCTGAGCTGGTCCCGCAGGAGGAGGCTCTCAGATCGTCACACACACTTCAGCTGGAGGCGTATCAGGGGCAGAACACACTCCTGACGGCTCAGATACACACACTCACCCAGCAGCTCCTGCAGGTGTGCGCTTCTTCCTGTGGAAGCACTTCCTGTTCCTGTCTCTCTCTCTCTCACACACACACTCTCTC
>NW_015549619.1:225112-226751 GCF_001515605.1 Sinocyclocheilus anshuiensis | reverse complement strand
TCTCTGTCTCTCTCTCTCTCTCTCTCTCTCTCTCTCTCTCTCTCTCTCTCTCACTCTCTCTCGCTCTCTCTCTCGCTCTCTCTCTCTCTCTCTCTCTCTCGCACGCATGGACCGTCCGCTTCCACACTCGTTATGGAAGTCAGCATGAAATAGAAGTTTCTTAATGTCAAAATGTGACTTGCTCCACCTCTGAAAGAACATTTCTTCTGACGCTGAGTGTTAACCAGCAGTCAAACAGCTAGTTAGTCATTGTTTAGGTCCGGAAGCCGAACCCCTTTTAACTAAAATATTTTAACTATAAAACCTCCCTGCAGTTTTAAGTTAATATTTCAATTATTTAACAACACATTTACTTGAATTTAAATGCCTATACGTAAATATTTAATGTTTTTTATTTTGATTATTATTTTTTAATTATTATTATTTGACATTTTTATGATTTAATTAATTTTTAGTACTTTTTATTTTGATTAGTATTTAATTTAAAGTGATTTTATTTATTTTAATTTAACATTTTAAATATTATTTTATTTCTTTTATTTGTTATTTGTTTTAATTTTATATTTTTGATGGTTAAATGGTTTTATTTTGTTTTTATTTTAACATTTTAAAATGTGACATTTTTATAATTTGTATTAAGTGTTATTTTGATTTGGTTTTATTTTAAAATGTATTCATTTTAGTTTTATTTAATCATGAGTTTATTTTTGATTCATTTTTTATTGTTTTTTAAATAATTATTTTAAAATATCTTTTATTTTATTTTTACATTTTTATTATTTAATTAATTATTGGTTAGCTTTATTTTGATTTGTTTTTATTTTTAAATTATGTATAGCTCACAAACCCCAGTTTAGACTACAGTTAGTGCTGTAATTTAATGCTGGTTAATGTAAATATTGACGTATAAGTCTGCATGAAACCACGTTCATAGCATATTTAACTTCTGTAAAGTGAGATATCTCCTAAATCAAACAAGATGATCAGGCATAAATGCTGTCAGGCTCCGTTCCTTATGAAGATTTTCTCTGTATCTGTTCATGAGAGAGCGTGCGCGAGAGAGAGCGTGCGCGAGAGAGAGCGTGCGCGAGAGAGAGCGTGAGAGAGCGTGCGCGTGAGAGCGTGCGCGTGAGAGAGAGCGTGCGCGAGAGAGAGCGTGCGCGAGAGAGAGCGTGCGCGAGAGAGAGCGTGCGCGAGAGAGAGCGTGCGCGAGAGAGAGCGTGCGCGAGAGAGAGCGTGCGCGAGAGAGAGCGTGCGCGAGAGAGAGCGTGCGCGAGAGAGAGCGTGCGCGAGAGAGAGCGTGCGCGAGAGAGAGCGTGCGCGAGAGAGAGCGTGCGCGAGAGAGAGCGTGCGCGAGAGAGAGCGTGCGCGAGAGAGAGCGTGCGCGAGAGAGAGCGTGCGCGAGAGAGAGCGTGCGCGAGAGAGAGCGTGCGCGAGAGAGAGCGTGCGCGTGAGAGAGCGTGCGCGTGAGAGAGCGTGCGCGAGAGAGAGCGTGCGCGAGAGAGAGCGTGCGCGTGAGAGAGCGTGCGCGTGAGAGAGCGTGCGCGAGAGAGAGCGTGCGCGTGCGCGTGAGAGAGCGTGCGCGAGAGAGAGCGTGCGCGAGAGAGAGCGTGCGCGTGCGCGTGCGAGAGCGTGCGCG
>NW_015549619.1:217420-222091 GCF_001515605.1 Sinocyclocheilus anshuiensis | reverse complement strand
CGATAGACAGAACGATAGACAGACAGATAGACAGATAGACAGATAGATAGATAGACAGATAGAATGACAGCATGATAAACAGAATGACAGAGATAGACAGATAGATAGATAGATAGACAGAACGATAGACAGACAGACAGACAGACAGACGGATAGACAGACGGATAGATAGATCTATGATCTTATGATTTTTTATTTTTAAAAATATTTATTTACTTATTTTCTACTTATTTTAAATTTATTCTGATTTAAATAATTAGTAGTATTTTATTTTGTTTTATTTTTATTTAAGATTATTTTAATTTGACTTTTTATGATGTAATAATACTTTGCAACTGTTTTAAATTTTTTTACATTATTTTACATTAAAAATATTTATTTTAATTTTACATTTTTATGATTTAATTTTATTTTTAGTAAGTTTAATTTCAATTAGTTTTTATCGTAAAATATTTATTTACTTATTTTGTACTTATTTGACATTTTTCTGATTTAATTCACTATTAGTATTTTATTTTGTTTCGTTTTTATTTTAAAATATATTTTAGTTTTACATTTTTATTTAATTTTTAGTAAATTTTATTTTGATTTGTTTTTATTTTAAGATTATTTAAATTTTATGTTTTATGATGTAATAATACTTTGCAACTGTTATTACATTTTTTTTCATTATTAATTTTTTTAAGTTTTATTTTAATTTGTTTTTATTTTAAAAGTATTTATTTTAATTGTACTTTTTTATGATTTAATAAGATTTAGTAAGTGTTATTTTGATTTTTTTTTTTTATTTAAAATTTTTATGATTTAATTTTATTTTTAGTATTTTATTTTGTTTCGTTTTTATTTTAAAAGATATTTTAGTTTTACATTTTTATTTAATTAATTTTTAGTACATTTTTATTTTTATTTGTTTTTATTTTAAGATTATTTTAATTTTGCGTTTTATGATGTAATAATACGTTGCAACTGTTATTTAAATGTTTTATTTTTTTAGTTAAGTTTTATTTTAATTTGTTTTTATTTTTAAAGTATTTATTTGAATTGTACTTTTTTATGATTTAAGAAGATTTAGTAAGTGTTTTTTTTTTTTTTTTTTGTACATTTTTATGATTTAATTCCTTTTTAGCTTTTTAACAACTCATGAAGCCCAGTTTAGTCAGACAGATGTGTCTCAGCGGTCAGGTCAGTAAGTTGTGTGTTTTCGGTTCTCTGGCAGGGATGTGCTGCGTCAGGCGAACGCTCGTCTGCGTCAGGCGCTGATCGATGTGCTGAAGACGACGGCGGCGGCGGAGGAGACCATCGGCCGTCATGTGCAGGGCATCCTGGAGGCATCCAGCGAGGGTCGTCTGAGATCGTTCTGCCAGAAGCAGACCGTGAAAGCATCAGGTCAGACACACACTACTCGTAACATCTCTGATTCGGGTTTGACTTCATCTGCAGCTTCCTGAACGACGACGTCCTGTCGCATTAATAGAAGTCGGTCACACTTTATGTCAGAAGTGCTTGTGTTCAGCTGAAGTGTTGTGATGTGGTTTAGTAAACGATTTAGAAACGTTTAAAGAAGGACGTGACATCCTGTGTGTGTTGAGTTAATAACAGATGACGGTTTAATGCGTTTGGGTGTGTTCACTGATGCCAAACAGTGCTATTATAGTTTTTATTAATGTTAAAAATGTAGTTTGTATTTTATATTTTATTATTTATTAATGATACTTATTATTTATTTACATTTTTTGTTGTGTGTTTTTAGTGTCATTGAGGTACTATTATGATTTTTATTATTATTTTTATTTGTTTTTTATTTTATGTCTTTATTTATTATTTATAAATAATATTTATTATTATTTTTTTGTAATTTCAGTAATTTTGTTGTGTGTTTTTAGTGTCATTTAGCATCATTGACGTACTATGATTTTTATTTTATTTTTTATTATTTATTTATTTATAAATACTTATTATTGTTTTTTTTTTATTTTAGTTAGTTTTAGTTATTTTGTGTTATTTTTATTAATATTTTGAATTGGTTTTTATTTTATATTTCATATTTATTATTTATAAATAATATTTATTATTATTTTTTGTAATTTTAGTAATTTTGTTGTGTGTTTTTAGTGTCATCGAAGTACTATAATGATTTTTATTAATATTTTGAATTGGTTTTTATTTTATATTTCATATTATTTATTATTATTTTTTGTAATTGTAGTAATTTTGTTGTGTGTTTTTAGTGTCATCGAAGTACTATAATGATTTTTATTAATATTTTGAATTGGTTTTTATTTTATATTTCATATTATTTATAAATAATATTTATTATTGTTTTTTGTATTTTTAGTAATTTTGTTGTGTGTTTTTAGTGTCATTGAGGTACTACTATAGTTTTTTGATGATTTTGAATCAGTTTTTATTATATACGTTATATATTTATTATTATTTACTGTAATTTTAGTTAAAGTTTTAATAATTTTGCTGTGTGTTTTTGTCATTTTTAGTAGCTTTATTTTTTTTTAAACATATATAAAAGTATATTTAAAGTAACAATTTATTTATATATTTTTTTTTTATGGTTTCAGTTTCTGCTTTAGTTTTAGTGTTCTATAAAAACCATAATAACTATAATAACCCTGAAATGAAATCTACTTTATCGTCTCATATGGTGTGATGCACTCAGGTTGAATATGAGACGGATGCTCCTGTAACTCAACACCCAAAACACACAAAAGACCCATTCATGTCTCCTCTATGCCTTTGTCACTGCATCCATTCATCTGTAGTTCATTAAATCTCAATCCGTTATATCTCTGTCCTGTGTTATTCTGAAAAACATCACATGCTCGACCGGGTTAAAGCTTTATAGTGTTGGGTTACGTTATAAAGGCCTGCTGGTTTCTGCAGTTCTGATAGGAATAAGCTGTTTTGATGTGGCTCATCTCTTGTGTCCCGCACACAGACGCGTCCTCGGAGAGCTTTCTCAGCAGAGAGACGGCTGCTGATGACCTCAGCCTGTTTTCAGCAGAGACCGAGAGCGACGGAGGGCTGGAGCTCTTGCTGAAGATCCAGGGGGCGGAGCTACAGCTGCAGGGGGCGGAGCTCCTGCCGGAGAGGGAGGAGCTTCTGCTGAGCATCAGCACACGACTGCAGAGCGCCGTCGAGAAGCTACTCATCGCCATCACTGAGACCAGCACTCAGGTACAAAAGAGTTCAGAAACACTCAAAGTTAAAAAAATTAGTGCCAGTGCAGACATTTATAATGTTATAAAAGACTTCTATGCCAAATAAATGCTGTTCTTCTGAACTTTCTGTTCATCTGTGAATCCTGAAAAATAAAATGCATCACAGTTTCCACAGAAATATCGTTAAGCACGACTGTTTTCAACATTGATAATAATCAGAAATGTTTCTTGAGCAGCAAGTCAGCATATTATACTGATTTCTGAAGATCATGTGACACTGAAGACTGGAGTAATGATGCTGAAAATACAGCTGTGCATCACAGAAATAAATTACAGTTTAACACATATTCACACAGAAAACAGCTGTTTTAGATTCTGATAATATATCAGTATTTTTACTGTATTTTTGATCAAATAAATGCAGCCCTGTTGAGCAGAAGAGACTCTTTCAGAAACATTCAAATCTTACCAACCCCAAAATTTTGAATGATAGTGCAAAATAATTACTCTATGCAGTGTTTCTTTCTTTTTTTTTTTTTTACTGTCATTCATATATTTTTATATTTTTTGTTAATATTTAGAATTAGATTGAATTTTTTTTAGATTCACTTTTTTCACTTTTAGTAAAACTTTTGTTGTGTTTTTGGCAGTTTTATTCGTTTTTCTGAAGTTGATACAGTTTTTATTAATTTAATTCAATAGTTTTGGTTTATTTAGTTTTAGTTATATCAGTACCTAAAGTTAAACTAAACGAAAGTGAAAAATGTTGCCTTGGGAACAGGCTAAAATAATAATTTTTTTGTACATTATTTTATTTATTTTATCTATAAATTTCATTTTATATATTTATTTATTTATTTAAAATTGTATTTTATTTTATCTTTGACTTTTCGTGTTAAGGTGTATTTTATTGTATGTTTTTTCTGATTTTACACATGATCAAACACATGCTGCTCTCATCAGAGTCCGGCGGATGCTCACAGGTCACATGTTCACTGCTGTGGGCGGGGCCTTTTGCTTTGGTTGCCTGTAGATACCGACCGATTTGCATAATGCTTTGGTTTCCATGGCAGCAGTGTAGCCACGCCCCACTGTGGATCCGTCTGCAGTAAAGCGAAACCATCTTTCCTAATTGTTTATTTGAGCTTCCTGCCAGAGATACAGATCATCAGCGCACACGTAAACAAACAGCCGTTATCTCTCCAATAATCAATATATCCGTTATCTCTGAAGCATATTTTGATGGACTGCGATGGTTTTAACTCCTCTAGGAATCTATAATACTTCTTGGTTGATTCTTATGAAAAAAAATGTAATTAAGTGAGACCAGACTTAGCTTTTTGTCAAAAATAAACTTTTATTTATTTATTTGTTTGTTTGTTTAATTATGTTTTCCACGTTTCTCATCACAAATATAGCCATTTTAACTCCTGTCGGACTCTCAAAAATAAACTTTAATTAAATAAACAATCAGCCAATTAAATAATACATTTTTATT
>NW_015549619.1:214820-217083 GCF_001515605.1 Sinocyclocheilus anshuiensis | reverse complement strand
TATTTGTTAATTTATATATATATATATATATATATATATATATATTTTTTATTTTTTTTTTCTCTCACATGCTTTTTATTACAAATAGCTGTTTTAACTCTGCTGGTCTCTCAAAAATAAACGTTATTTAATTATTTTTTTAATTGTTTTTTTCCTATTTTTCACGTTTCTCATTATAAAAATAGCTGTTTTAACTCTTGGACTCTCAAAAATAAACTTTTATTTATTTATTTACGTATTTTAGTTTTTATTATAATTTTTTTTTCTATTTATCACGTTTCTCATTAAAATATAGCCATTTTAACTGCTGTTGAACTCTTTACTTTTTGGTTGATTCTTATGAAAAGAGTTTTAATGACGTGAGACAGATTCATTCATTCATTCATTCATTCATTCATTCTATTTTTACATGTTTCTCACCGCAGCTGTTTATTATTAAAATGATGAACAAACAAATATCTTGACTGCTGATTTTGGCTGCTTTATATCGATATATTGATATTTTAAGCTAGAGATTTGAAAATTAGATCAGCTCAGATCCGGTTTGACTTGAATTATGAGGGAATGCGCACACAGCGAGGCTTTGAAAGAACGGATGAAGTTCTCTTAAGCCACTGATACACTAATGGACATGTATATCTAATGTAATCAGAGCCATGCTGCTGTAAAAGCAGTAGAACGCACAGATCTGAGTGAAAACGGGTTTTAATCAGGCAGGAGCAGGGATTTGCAGTGATTTGTGGCGATGATGCTGGTTTTCAAGGTCTTAATGGCTTTCCCGTGAGTTAATTGTGTAATGGCTTGCTCAGGAATGAAGATTTATGTCGAGGTTTGTGTGTAGGAGGAGAAGTTAATCAATAATGGTGTTATCAGGGAGTGTTTGAAGAGAAAATAATCACTCGGATGGAATGAAAGCAGCACATTCCTGATTATTAATGGTCTTGGTGGTCTTTAACCCTCATAATGCAGTCAGGTCCGTTTTGACTTGAAAAAGATAGATAAATAATTTCTAAAAAATGTATAGTTCTCAGGAAGATGCTTTAAGACCCTAAAAATACACATCATTTATTTTTTTCAGATTTTTTACAATTATTTTTTAAGAGATATAACCATTTTAAAAATGTGGGTAATTTTGAACCTGGGTTTGTATGGAGTACCATTGGTGTCAAAAATACTTCGTAAAATAATCTGTGAAGTTATATTAGTGTCAAACTTTTGTAAAACATATTTCACCTTTCCCCCGTATCTCACACACTTTTGGACTGAATTATGTTAATGAACATGAATACGTATTTTAAAATTGTACTCATCGTGTACAAATCTCTGAATGGTAGGGCCCCATCTTGCCTTTCTGACCTGTTGATTGAACATTTTCCCACCAGATCACTTCGGTCTTCCAAACAGAGAATGTTGGTTATCCCTAGGTCGAAGTATAAGTGTAGAGGTGACCAAGTGTTTCACGTGAATTTGTCTTTTCTAAGACAAAGGACGCTAAATTTGTGAATGAATGCAATGAGAGCTCTGCTGAAGTGTATAAAGTCTGTTTAGTTTCCATTCGTTTTTAGGTTAGTGATAAGATATAACTTCACAGCCAACTTTTTTTTTCAGATAAGAAATGTAACTAGTGATACACTAATAATATTAGGAAATAAGGAAAAGGTAAAAGTGCACCATAACTGCACGATGGCATAACATCTCTAGCTAAATCATGTTATTGCCCAGACAGCCATGGTACAAAATGAATGGAGCAAACTACAATGACGTAGTGCTTTAGAAGATCACTTTGGTCTTCCAAACAGAGACAGCTGGTTATCCCTAGGTCGAAGTATAAGTGCAGAGGTGACCGTGCATTCTCTGTAGTTGCCCCCAGACTCTGGAATGAATTACCTATCACAATCAGACTTGCCCCCTCTGCACATTGGACAACCATGGGTTGTAATTAATGGTGCTATATAAATAAATTTGCCATTGCGTGTGTGTGTGAGTGTTTGTGTGTGTGAGTGTTTGTGTGTGTGAGTGTTTGTGTGTGTGAGCGAGAGTGTGTGTGTGTGTGTGTGTGTGTGTGTGTGTGTGTGTGTGTGTGTTAAATCACCTGCAGGCTGTTAAATCACCTCCTCCTCTACCGTCGACGTATCCCACACATGTCTACAAACCAGGAAGTGTTTGCTCCGGCTGACAGAGAGAGATGGAGAGACACAGAGAGAGAGAGAGATAGAGAGACACAGAGAGAGACACAGAGAGAGAGAGAGAGATAGGGGGACAC
>NW_015549619.1:210729-212782 GCF_001515605.1 Sinocyclocheilus anshuiensis | reverse complement strand
TGTTAAACTGTAATTTATATCTGTGATGCGCAGCTGAATTTTCAGCATCACTACTCCAGTCTTCAGTGTCACATGATCTTCAGAAATCATTCTAATATGCTGATTTGCTGCTCAAGAAACATTTCTGATTATTATCAATGTTCAACACAGTTGTGCTGCCCAATATTTTTGTGGAAACCGAGATACATTTTATTTTTCAGGATTCACAGATGAACAGAAAGTTCAAAAGAACAGCATTTATTTGAAATAGAATATATTATAAACGTCTGTACTGTCGCTTTTGATCAATTTAATGCGTCCTTGATGAATAAAAATGTTAGTTTCCTTAAAACAAATCTTACTGACCCCAAAATTTTAAAAAGAATAAAATTATAAAAAATGTAAAATGACAAGTGATTTTATATATGATTGATTTTAAAATAAAAAGCAATCAAAATAAGACACTTAGTAAATATTTAAAAAATCATGAAAATGCTGAATTAAAGTAAATAAATAAATAATTTTAAAATGAAATCAATCAAAATAAAACATTTACTAAAAGTTAATAAAATCATAAAAACGTAAAAATAAAATAAATTATTTTAAAATAAAGCAATCAAAATAAAACACTTTTAAAATGATAAAATCATAAAAATTGATTGTAAAATAAAAAATAATCAAAATAAAATAATTGAACAAAATAAAACAGTAAAAATAAATTTTCTTGACATTTATTATGATGCTTTTTTATTAATTCTTCAAAGTATTCTAATAAAGCGTTATTTCATTCATAACCCTCAATTCAATTCAAGTTTATTTGTATAGCGCTTTTCACAATACAAAGGATCTAGTTGTGGTTTCTTAATAAGAGGCTTAATAACCGCCAGCTTGAATGGTTTTGGGATGTGACCTAAAGACAACGACGAGTTAATAATATTGAGAAGCGGTTCTTCTGCTACAGGTAACAACTCTTTCAGTAATTTAGTGGGTACAGGATCTAACAGGCATGTTGTTGGTTTAGATGCAGTGATAAGTTTATTTAGCTCTTCCTGTCCTATAGTTGTAAAGCACTGCAGTTTATCTTTTGGTGCGATGAATGAAGCTGAAGTATTATACGCTGTAGAATAAAATTAAATATAAAAAAGATCAAAAAGCACAAAATCATAATGAATTGCACAATGAAGGTCGTCAGACTGTTATGATGCTCTGCTCGTCTGTTTATTGATGAATGTTAATTTCTTTAATGTTTCTAGAACAGAAATCGCTCCAGAAACTCTTCAGTTTCTCCATAGATTTGCTTTTTCTTGAACGTGTGCAGATATAAATCAGTATTTGTTATTACAGTGGATATACTGCATCAGGTTTACATGACACAGAAGTCTGATTAATGCCAGCTGTTTTATTTGTGTTTGTCCGTATTATGTGATGACCATATTGAGCACATGATGTGTCTCTGCGTCTCCGTCAGCTGGAGCATGCGCGGATCACACAGACGGAGCTGATGAGGGAGAAGTTCAGACACAACGAGGAGATGGAGGAGCTGCAGCGCAGACAGGAGGAGCTGCAGGAGTGTCTGGGAGAAGAGGAGCGAGCTCGGGAGCAGCTGGCACTGGAGCTGCACAAAGCTGAAGGTGTGTGAGCGTGTGAGCGTGTGTGCGTGTGTGAGAGCGAGAGAGAGTGTATGTGAGAGAGTGTGTGAGCGTGAGCGTGTGTGAGCGCGAGTGTGTGTGAGCGTGTGCGTGAGTGTGTGTGAGCGTGTGCGTGAGAGAGAGTGTGTGTGCGAGAGAGTGTGTGTGTGTGTGTGTGTGTGAGAGAGA
The DNA here is from genome assembly GCF_001515605.1 of Sinocyclocheilus anshuiensis. NCBI lineage: Eukaryota > Metazoa > Chordata > Actinopteri > Cypriniformes > Cyprinidae > Sinocyclocheilus > Sinocyclocheilus anshuiensis. The sequence goes on along the minus strand of NW_015549619.1, from coordinate 210,986 downwards.
GCGAGTGAGTGTGTGCATGTGAGAGAGTGAGTGTGCATGTGTGAAGTGTGTGCGTGTGTGTGAGAGAGAGTGTGTGAGTGAGTGTGTGTGTGTGAGGGAGTGAGGAAGTGTGTGAGTGTTTGTGTGAGGGAGTGTGTGTGTGAGAGAGAGGGATCGTGTGTGAGGGATCGTGTGTGAGGGATAGTGTGTGAGAGAGAGAGTGTGTGTGTGAGAGAGAGTGTGTGTGAGAGAGAGTGTGTGTGAGAGAGAGTGTGTGT
>NW_015549619.1:210330-210556 GCF_001515605.1 Sinocyclocheilus anshuiensis | reverse complement strand
GGGTGTGGGTGAGTGTGTGTGTGAGTGAGGGTGAGTGTGTGTGCGTGTGTGAGGGAGTGAGAGAGTGTGTGTGTGTGTGAGGGAGTGAGAGTGTGTATGTGAGTGAGTGAGGGTGAGTGTGTGTGTGAGTGCGAGAGGGACTGTGAGTGTGTGTGTGTGTGTGTATGTGGCTGTTTGAAGACAGTTATGGCGCTTTTCCACTGCATGGTACGGCTCGGTACGGTTC
>NW_015549619.1:209507-210304 GCF_001515605.1 Sinocyclocheilus anshuiensis | reverse complement strand
TACAGTACCTGGTACCTGGTACTTTTTTTAGTACCACTTCGGTTGGGGTTCCAAGTGAACCGTACCGTTACAAAAACGTAACGTGTAAGCTCTGCCGATCACGGATTGGCCGGAGAGAATCGTCACTACCTGCGTCACTGAACTTGTGACACAAACACAAAAGAACCGCTAGATTTAAATCAGCACAGCCAGCGAAGGATCGAACGCAACTGTTTTGAACGAGCGCACCTTTTTTAACAACCAAAAAGTTTTGTTGTCTGTTGCGGAAGAACAGACGTTCCTCTCGTTGATATCAGTGGAGCGGATCCAGCGAGAGCTTGATGGGGCGACGCGGAATGAACAAGTTTTTTTTAGGAGTCGTGGTAGTAGAGGCGGCGCAACTATAACGACATGTGAATAATCCCGCCCACTCTAAAGTGGTACTGAACTGCAGTGGAAACGCAAACCGTGCTGAGACGAACCGTGCCGTACCACGCAGTGGAAAAGCGCCATTAGTGACCGCAGTGACTGGTACTTCAGCACACACACAGCACACACACACAACAATAGCTGGACATTCAGAGACTTTTCAAACAGACCAGCGTTTTTAGTGTGTTGTCATGGTTACACTTGTGTGTGTGAGAATTGCCATGTCGTAAATGTTTGAATGAGCTTTAGTTTGCTATTTCGCACTAAACCTCTACCATAGTCATGAGATGATACAAAGGCTCTGATGAGCACTAAACTCACTCACACACTCACACACACACACACACACACACACACACACACACACACACACACACACACACACACAC
>NW_015549619.1:205677-209497 GCF_001515605.1 Sinocyclocheilus anshuiensis | reverse complement strand
GCACTCTCACTCGCACTCACACACACACACACACGCACTCTCACACACACACACACACTCACACTCACACACACCCTCACTCACACACACACACTCACACACACCCTCACTCTCACACACACACACACACGTGCTATGTTGATGGTGTTTGTGTAGGGAGTGTTTGCTCTGCTGTCACTGATCCATCATAAAGAACATCAGCTGACTGTAATTCCACAGCATCACCTCGTCTGTGACAGTCAATCATCTGTTACTGTATTAAATGATGCATTTTCACTATAAAACAGGTGTGTTGGGTTATTGAGGCGCAGTGTGTTTTTAACAGCCTTTGATCTTTTAAATTGCCGTGACCTAGATGTTTGTCTGACTGAAAGCTGTAATCTGATATGAATGAGTGAGTCGCTGTGGTGTTTGTTTCACTGAGAAACCGTACAGGCCGTGGCTGTTGCTCCTATGCGAGTCTGTGGTTTGATCGTGTCTTTATTTCACCTGCGTGTCTGTACTCGGCTGCTCATTCTCTGTGTTCAGGCCAAATACAGCAGACGGGTTTTGTACGTGACCGTCTCGCTCCTGCATTTACATGCATTCATTCGGCTTTACAACTGATAGCTTTAAATACATTTACATTTACAATTACATTTGCAACAGTTGTGTTACGAATGTGCTTTTCCATTAAACAAATGTGAGGTCCAGGACAGTGGAAAGAGAAGAGAAACAAGACACATTTAAAAAAAAAAATTCGAATAAAACTGCAGTCTTTAAAGTGTTTTATTTTGATTGATTTTTTTTAAATTATTTACTTACAATAAAAATTAAAAATAAATTATTTTAAAATACATATGATCAAAATAAAACATTAATTAACAATTTATTAAATAATGAAAATGTAAAATATTTTTATTTAAATTCTACTAAATGTCTTATTTTGATGTTTTTATATTACTTTTTTATTATTATTACATTTTACATAGTATTTACTTTGTTTTCATTTTAAAATGGCTTATTTTTTTATTTGACAAATTTATTATTGTATTTGTCATAATAACATTTTGTTTTTATTAAAGAATTTACTTTTTAAATTTTTTATCACTATTAATTGTTTGTAAGTGTTATTTTGTTTGTATTTTTAAAATGTATTTAAATTTTTCAATTTTTATTATTCGATCAATTTGTAATGTTTTATTTTTTCATCACATTTTTATGATTTAAAATTTTAAATGTATTAAATTTTAATTATATAAAAATAAATAATCTGAATTTTATTTTAAATGTTTTTATTTTATAGAAAATGATTGTAATCCTAATTTTTTATTATTTAATTAAATTTTACTTTTAAAATACATTTTAATTAAATTGTTTTTTACTTTTATTTTTAAATCATGTATTTATTATAATTTTTATGATTGTCTATTTTTAATAAGTGTTTTTTAATTTACTCTTTTAAAAAAATATATTTTATACATTTTTAGTAATTTTTTCTTTTAAACTAATGTGATTTCATTGTTTTTAGAAGGCAGTTTCATCCTTGAAATACTGCAAAAGAGGTGAACACAATAGCAAAAGATGTCGATCTAGTGCATGTTTACACAGAAAATAAAAACAATGGAAAAACATGTTCTGTGTGCATCACTGTTGCTGATCTTTATGGTTAGTTTTTTTTTTTAGTTTAGTTTAGAGCTTTATTAATCCCCTTGGGGCAATTAATTCAGACTTTAGTGGTGCTTCACATATACAACACTTAACACACACATACATATATTTAAAACACACCAAATACATAAAAAGGGGGAAACAAATTTTAATAAAAAAAAAAAAAAAATCATTAATTAAATAAATCATCTAAATCAACTAGATTTATTACATAAACGTATTGCTTCAGGCACAAAAGTAAATTTGTACCGGTTTGTGGAACATCTAATTGACCGTAAACGTCGCCCAAGGGGCATCCACTCAAAATAATAATTCAAAGGGTGTGTGCAGTCTCCTATAATTTTATGTGCCATCCTCATCACTTGCTGTTCATAATAAAACGTAAGACTTCGCAAGGGAACACCTAAAATTTTTGAGCACATATTAACAATACCTTGCAAACGATTTTTGTTCTTTGTAGACAATAAGGAAAACCAACAAATAAAGGAAAAGGACAATATACTTTCAACAAATGAATTATAAAAAGTCCTGAGAATGACTCTCTGTACATTAAAGGAATTTAGCTTCCTCAGCACAAACAATCTTTGATTTGACTTTTTAATGATTGCATCTGTGTTTTGATCAAACTTCAGCCTATTATCAATAATCGTTCCTAAATACTTGTATTCTTCCACTACATGAACCTGTGTGTCATTAATGACCACCCTTTGAGGTGCAAGTGTTTTCCTACTAAAATTGATGATCATCTCTTTCGTTTTTGACACATTCAATAACAAAACCTTGCAAACGATTTTTGTTCTTTGTAGACAATAAGGAAAACCAACAAATAAAGGAAAAGGACAGGATACTTTCAACAAATGAATTATAAAAAGTCCTGAGAATGACTCTTTGTGCATTAAAAGAATTCAGCTTCCTCAGCACAAACAATCTTTGATTTGACTTTTTAATGATTGCATCTGTGTTTTGATCAAACTTCAGCCTATTATCAATAATCGTTCCTAAATACTTGTATTCTTCCACTACATGAACCTGTGTGTGATTAATGACCACCCTTTGAGGTGCAAGTGTTTTCCTACTAAAACTAATGATCATCTTTCGTTTTTGACACATTCAAATCTAATTTCATCCTATTACACCATAAAATAAAATCATCCAAAACCGGACCATATTCCTGATCTGGATATGACAGCAAAGACAGAAGCACAGTATCGTCTGCAAATTTTACCAAATAACTATTATTGTGCAAACTCTGACAATCATTTGTATATAAAATGAAAAGAACCGGAGAAAGTACACAGCCTTGCGGTGAACCTATAGAAATATTTAACGCAATAGGAACGTACACAGAAAACAACATGATTATATTATGATCAGATGAACCAAGAGGTGGTAGTGACAGAGATCTATAAGCTCCTAAGTTAGTTAGTGATCAGAATAAACCACTAAAACTAAGCAAGTCATGATGATCAGCTAAAGGTTTTAGATTAGTGAGTTCAGTTTCACGCAGATGGTTTAATGTTTGTAATATGAATGTTTTTAGGATCAGTGCTGTAGTTGTCATGTTGACTGTGTGTGTGTGTAGCACTGTGTTTTCTGTCATGTGTGCGTATGAAGCTCTTTTGTTAGTCACTGCAACCTCATTTCATTTGCAAATGAGCTTAAACACAGTCAGACCTGTCATGTTCATGAGCTTAAGTATCTTATTTGTGCATGTGAATGACTAACCCTGTGTGTGTGTGGCCCTATTCAACACCGTCAGCTTCACGAGTGACAGTAAAACTGTCAGGAAATGAGTTTTTGTTCAGGTCTCACACTACAGTTTTGTTTTCCTCATAAATATTCAGTTTGACACACTTCGGTCAAATTGCAGAAGAATGTGGGAAAAGGTGATGAAGTTTACTGGGAGAGAATGAGAGGAGGATCAGTGACCTGAAACAGATTCAGGGCAGAAATGCTTTATGTTCAGATCCTGTTAACCGAATACAGCCTGACATGCTGTGTGTGAGTGTGTGTGTTTGAGAGTGTGTGTGTGTTTGAGAGTGTGTGTGTGTGTATTAGGGGTTGAACGACTTCTGATTTTTTGAAGTCGACTTTTATGTGATGAAAGTCGAGTCGAAGTCGACTAGTCGCTGATGACGTCATTAATGAACAAATAAGTCTGGAGCTGTGA
>NW_015549619.1:197265-205561 GCF_001515605.1 Sinocyclocheilus anshuiensis | reverse complement strand
TCCAAAATTACATCACACGAAAACAAACATTAACTCAAGCTTGCAAATAAAGACTTTTACTCACCAAAAATCAGTCACTCACATTTACTCATTATTATTATTATTGTTATTATTGATCTAATTATTATTAATATTAATAATAATAATAACAATAACAATGTTTTGTGGATTAATATATTTAATAATAATAATAATATATAATATTTATAATAAATAATAATAAACAATATAGTCATTTTTTTGTTTATTTTATTTGTTTACCCGAAAATTTGTTTTAAACATTTAATTATAAAAATAATAATAGTAATAATAATAATGTATTTAATTATTATTATTATTAATATTTTTATTTATTTATAATTCATTTATGATATTCATTTGTTGTTTTAAATCTGTATTGTTTAATAATAATAATAATAATAATAAATGTATTTATTCATAATTAATTTATAATAATATTATTAATTTATATGTTGTTTTAAATCTTTATTTAATAATATTAATAATAGCAATGTTATATTTGTTTTATTCTTTTTTTTTTTTTTTCAGCCAAAACTGTTGAGCTTCATGTATGCCACAGCAATCAGAGTGTAAGTGCCACAGCAGTAGTCAGCATGTGTTTGTGCTGCAGGTTTGATTGACGGCTACACCGGCGAGCGCCTGGCGCTGGAGCAGCAGATCCGCGAGCGCGCCGAGCTGCAGCTGCATCTGGAGCAGGAGCTGATGGCGACCGCTAGCCGTCTGCGTGAACTCGAGCAGGAGCGCCAGCAGATTCACCACGAGCACGAGCTGCTGTCGCGCCAGCAGGATGCCATGAGAGAAGGGGCGGGGCCTCGAGAGCTGCGTATGTCACATGACTCACACTCACTGCCATTCCATTGGTTTACATTTCAGAGAAACACTTGCTGCGTCCCAATTCGCATACTGTCTGTTTTTCCTAAATAGTACTCGAAAATAGAATTAGTATGTCCCAAAGCATAATATGTTGATTCCAAAGATTCCCGGATGGTCTACTACTTGAGATTAAAATTCGAAGTGCAGATCGATGGCTAATATTACCCACAACACATTGCGCGGTGGACCAGGATTCGATTAGAACTACAAACACGCATAAAACGTGTTTAAAAACTATGCATTTATTTATCATTTTAACTGTTTGGAAACTGAGTGTAAATGTGGAAGTCCTTCAAAGATTTCTTATCCTGTTGCACCCTCTATAGGACCAGCGGCTAGTCTACAAACACGCATAAAAAGTGTTTAAAAACTATGCATTTATTTGTCATTTTAACTGTTTGGAAACTGAGCGTAAATGTGGAAGTCCTTCAAAGATTTCTTATCCTGTAGCGCCCTCTATAGGACCAGCGACTAGTCTACAAACACGCATAAAAATTGTTTAAAAACTATGCATTTATTTGTCATTTTAACTGTTTGGAAACTGAGCGTAAATGTGGAAGTCCTTCAAAGATTTCTTATCCTGTAGCGCCCTCCCCTGGCGCCTAAAGCGTTAACTGTTTGGAAACTGAGCGTAAATGTGGAAGTCCTTCAAAGATTTCTTATTCTGAAGCGCCCTCTATAGGACCAGCGGCTAGTCTACAAACACTCATAAAAAGTGTTTAAAAACTATGCATTTATTTGTCATTTTAACTATGCATTTATTTGTCATTTGAACTGTTTGGAAACGGGGCGTAAATGTGGAAGTCCTTCAAAGATTTCTTATCCTGTTGCGCCCTCTATAGGACCAGCGACTAGTCGACGTCAAGCTTAAAGCGTCATGGCAGAGCATTGAAGTCGACTAGTCGATTAGTCGGTTAGTCGGTGCAACCCCTACTACAGACACACATAAAAAGTGTTTAAAACTATGCATTTATTTGTCATTTGAACTGTTTGGAAACTGAGCGTAAATGTGGAAGTCCTTCAAAGATTTCTTATCCTGTTGCGCCCTCTATAGGACCAGCGACTAGTCGACGTCAAGCTTAAAGCGTCATGGCAGAGCATTGAAGTCGATTAGTTGGTGCAACCCTTACTGTGATAATTGCAATGCAGTTTAAATGATGACAGAATGCACGTAACTAAGCAACAGAGCGTTCGTTAAAGACGCAGTTATGACGAAGTAGTCTGTGCCAAAGCTTGCCTACTATTCTGCTACATACTCAAAAGTATGTACTTTTTCTTCACAAATAGAGGACTTACTTTTAGGGCATAGTATAAGTAGGCGAATTGGTACGCAGCAAATGTCTCAATAATAACTGATTAGCTGAAGGTGTTCATGGGTAACATCAGAGCTTCTGCAGTATGATTAACTCATGATTGATTGATTTATTTCTTTATAGGTTGAATCAGTATTCATTCTCAAGGCCTGTCATGGCAAAATCAGCACAAAATAACAAATTATATGTTGCATAAAGATGATTAAATTTGGTTGATTTTTATTATTTTCATTATTTTTATGACACTTAAGTAGTGTTATTTTAGTATTGTTTAAATACTATTGTAGTATTTAAGAATAGTATAATTAAATGCTATAATACTAAGTAATTATATAGTATCATAGTATTTAATTTGATTTAGTTTTTTTATTTTAGTTTTGTTTTATTTTCAATTTTGTGTAATTTTTAATATATATATATTTTAATACTTCTATTGTTATATTAGCATTGTTTATATACTATTATAGTATCTAAAAATTTTATATTAAATACTATAATAATCAGTAATTTTATATTAAGCTGTTTTTAGAATTTGTTTTAATATTATTTTCAATTTAGTGTAATTTAATATATATTTTTAATACTTCTATTTATTGTTATATTAGTATTGTTTATTTACTATTATAGTATTTAAGAATTGTATACTAAATAATATAAGTAATTATATACTATGATAGTATTTAATTTAGCTGTTTTTAGAATTTTAGTTTCAATTTAGTGTAATTTGTAGCATTTTTTTATACTTCGATTTTAGTTTTTTTTTAGTTTTAGTTCATTTCAGTTAGTAACCAAGGAACCATTTTTAATTTTAGTTTAAGTTAAATTTTTTAATCAAATATGTTTTATTTTATTTTATTATTTTTATTTTATTTTCATTTTTCACTCACTCACTCACTCACTCTCACACACACACACACACACACACGTGTGCAGCTGCGGATCGTGTCCTTCTTCATGTTTCTGTCTTCTTTCCTCCTGTATTTGCATGATGAATGTGTTGTTTTCACTCTCTTTCCTCAGGACTAGTTGAGGCTGCTCTTGACGCAGCACCTGAAGCAGGTGTGTGTGTGTGTGTGTGAGAGTGTGTGTGTTCACGAGCGGCATGGCCGGCACGCTGTGTATCACGGTCTCTGATTGATCGATCGATTGATTGACAGGCATGCGCTGATCAATAACAGAGCTTTGCTTGCTTTTGGCTCCACTGATGGACTAACCACTGCTTGAGCTCATCACATCACATCACATGATATCTGCTGGAAACACACGCTAGCATGGGTTAACCGCGGCTAGCTGCTATTGAACAGCCGTCTCAGCATCAGCCTACAACAGCTTATGTGCTGGATTGGGCTTCAGGACTGTGGTATCTCACCTGGAATTTTCAAAAAAGTTAATACATAATACTTTTAATGTGTAATATATAATTATAAACAATAAATAGGGTTAATACAGTAAACTACAACTAACGCAATTAAAAGTTACTTGTTATTTTCTGTTTTTTTTTGTTACCAATGATATACTATTATAGTTTTTGTTGATATTTCGAAGTAGATTTTATAAAACAAAATTAAATTAAATTAACTGAAATAAAATAAAATATAAAAAAATAAACTTAATTTTATTTCCGCTAGTTGCCAAAGTAACATTTCTGTTCTTTTTTTAGTTTAATAAAATCAAATAAATATTAACTGAAATAAAATATATACAAATAAACTTTTTATTTCTAGTTGCCAAGGCAACAATTCTCATTTTGTTTGGCTTGATAAAATAAAAAACATTAAATACATAAAATTTGTAAATCTATATATAGACTTATAAAAAAGTAATGAAATTGACAAAACACACAACTTTAAAATTAAAGTGGAAACAAAATATAAAAATAAAATCAAAAAAGTAGTATATTGATAATAAAATAACAGTGACGATAATAATAATAGTAGTAGTAATAATAATAAAAGTAATATATTTTTAAAAAGTACTTTCTTAAGCTCAGAGTTTGCTATACAGAGACATATTGACATAAAAAGATAACTCATTGTATGTTAATGCTAAAAATTGTAATGGTAAATATTTGATCATTTTCAGTGAGGATTTTAAATGTGCCAATGCCTTATTTAACTCAATTTACTTCATTAAATGTAAGAGAAACTGTGTCTGAACTAGACTGTGGTTTGTCCTCAGCTGATGGCTGTTCAATAAGACACAGGTTTATTTTTCCTTTCCTTTCTGTTTTGCATCTGCACTTTAACCCCTCCCCCTCCCGTGACATCACAGGCTCCGCCCCTCGTCCTCTCCTGCACTGTGGGTTGGTTCGGTGGTTGCTGATGGGATCATGTGATCATGGATCGTACAGGAATGGGAAGGATTGTGGGAAATGGGAAATCTGTCTCGCCGATGTGCCGTATGCAGCCGGAGACAAAACTGGAGAACAGCAGAGAACGTTTACAAAAACATGTCGTGATCATCACAAAATCAAAAGAACAAAAGAAATTACATTTTGCATAAAGAAAATTAAATATATACTATACTGTTTATATACTATTATAGTATTTTTAAATATTTTGAATTAGCTTTCGTTTTTATATTTTCAATTTTCTTTGCAAATTTAGTTTAAATTTTAGTATTTTTATTCGTTTTTAGCTTTAGTTTATTTTTATTTCAGTTTTGGTAAGTTTAGTATTTCAAGTTAAACTTGTTTTATTTGAGAAAAGTTGCCAAGGGAACATTAAGTTTTATCTAATGTTTATATTTTATATTTTTTTGTTTCAGCTTGTTTTTATATGTAAATTTTTAATTTTAATTTTAGTTAAAATTTCAGTAGGAGCTTGCCATTTTACATTTTTTATATTTATATTTAATTTATTTGTAGTTTTAGTAATTTCAGTACTTTAACTTAATTCAGTTGCTTGTCAAAGCAACGTTTATAATTAACGTTAAAGTTTTTCATCTAATATTTATATTTAATTTAATCTTTATTTAAATTAGCGAAAACAACTTTTAATAGTTTTAGCTGTAGTTTTAGTTAACAATAACAACAAAATGTATTTGTATTTTTGAAAATGTCAGGAAAATTAAGCGCATTTTCCTCAAAAAATGTACCAAAATGTGATTTCTTCTGTTTCTTTTGGTTTTGTGATTAAAATGATCTGAACATGTTGTTGAGAAAATTCATGAGATTCCTTTTACCGAGCAGTTTATTTCCTATAAATTAAGTTTGCAGTTTGCAGTTTATTAAAGTCCATCAAGACTACAGCAGCCGTTTATAATGCGCTGAGAACATAATCTTTCTTTAAAGTTGAGATTTAATTCGATTTTGACAGTCTTTGACATTGTGAATGAGTCTCTGAAGCTGCTCCATGTTTTGTCATCCGCTGAGCGTCAGTCCTGGCGTGGGCTCTGCTAACGAGCGTCTGCTGTCCTCAGACCTGCTGGAGGAGACGGAGAAGCTGATGGCGGAGAAGGTGGAGGTGCAGCATCAGGCGCAGAAGGAGAGCGGCGAGCTGCTGAAGCAGGTGAAGCCGCAGTTCTGAGTTCGTGTCCCGCAGTTCTGAGTTCCTGTCCCACAGTTCTGAGTTCGTGTCCCGCCGTTCTGAGTTCCTGTCCCGCAGTTCTGAGTTCCTGTCCCGCAGTTCTGAGTTCCTGTCCCGCAGTTCTGAGTTCCTGTCCCGCAGTTCTGAGTTCCTGTCCCGCAGTTCTGAGTTCCTGTCCCGCAGTTCTGAGTTCGTGTCCCGCCGTTCTGAGTTCGCAGTTCTGAGTTCGTGTCCCGCAGTTCTGAGTTCGTGCCCCGCCGTTCTGAGTTTGTGTCCCGCAGTTCTGAGTTCGCAGTTCTGAGTTCGTGTCCCGCAGTTCTGAGTTCCTGTCCCACAGTTCTGAGTTCGTGTCCCGCCGTTCTGAGTTTGTGTCCCGCAGTTCTGAGTTCGCAGTTCTGAGTTCGCAGTTCTGAGTTCGCAGTTCTGAGTTCGCAGTTCTGAGTTCGCAGTTCTGAGTTCGCAGTTCTGAGTTCGCAGTTCTGAGTTCGCAGTTCTGAGTTCGCAGTTCTGAGTTCGCAGTTCTGAGTTCGCAGTTCTGAGTTCGCAGTTCTGAGTTCGCAGTTCTGAGTTCTGAGTTCGTGTCCCGCAGTTCTGAGTTCGCAGTTCTGAGTTCGCAGTTCTGAGTTCGCAGTTCTGAGTTCCTGTCCCGCAGTTCTGAGTTCCTGTCCCGCAGTTCTGAGTTCGTGTCCCACAGTTCTGAGTTTGTATCTGAGTTTATTTTGCGCAATTTTATTTTTCTTGCAGTTCTGAGTTTGTGTAATTCTGACTTTTTCTCATAATTTCATAATCAATTTCTTAACTTTTTTTCTAAATTCTTACGTTTACATTTATATTTAGTTATTTAGCAGACGATTTCACTCAAAGCGACTTACAATTCTGACTTTTTTTTGCAGTTCTGAGTTTATTTCTCACAATTTTGACTTCTTTTCTCAGTCTGAATTGTGAAATGTAAACTCAGAATTGTGGGGGGAAAAATAAGTCTGAATTGTGAGATAAAAAGTCAACATGAGTCGCAATTACCTTCTTAATTTTTAATTTGTTTTTTTTTATTCCATAGCGGAAATAAGCTTCCATAATGATGTGATGAAAGCAATTAGCGATTAATTGCTTCTCTTCCACGTTCATTTAATGTTTTTTTCCTAACCAGCAATCGCAAAACCCACATCAGTCAGACAGTATTATATTTGAACACATGAAGCTCAGCAGATGTTTTTGTGTGGTTTAGCGTGGTAGCATGCTAAGCGTGTCACATGGTCTGAGTGTTTCTGTCCTTCTGTCCATCAGGAGCAGGCAGCGGACAGGGAACACGAGCGAGACGTCTTTCAGCAGGAGATTCACAACCTGGAGCAGCAGCTGAAGAATCCCGCCAAAACACAGACAGGAAGTGACCGGCGGGACAGAGAGGTACGACACGCGATCGCTCGGCTAGTTTCACTCTCGCCTCTGTCTTCAGACACAGAGCTTGAGATCGAGTCTGATACCAGCTCAATACCTTAATACCTCAATACCAGCAAGAGTGTTCTGAAATGTGACCCTGGAGCACAAAACCAGTCATAAGGGTATATTTTTTGAAACCGAGATTTACGCATCATCTGAAAGCTGAATGAATAAGCTTTCCATTGATGTATGGTTTGTTAGGATAGGACAATATTTGGCTGAGAGACAACTATTTGAAAATCTGGAATCTGAGGGTGCAAAAAAATCTAAATATTGAGAAAATCATCTTTAAAGTTGTCCAAATGAAGTTCTTAGCAATGCATATTACTAATCAAAAATTAAGTTTTGATATATTTATGCTAGTGCTGGGCGGTATGACCAAAAATTTATATCACGGTATTTTTCCAAATTATACCGGTTTCACGGTACATGACGGTATTTTTTTTCATGCATGACCGGGTGTTAACCATATTTTCTACTGATTGAGAGGAAATACTGCAGTATATTGACTTAGAATGCCCTATTTTACTGTCATGATGAGTGAATATTGTCAAAAAATACCACACTAAATAGTGACTAAACACGACCCCTTTTAATACATGTTAACCAGGAGTCACTCTCATTTATAATCGCGGCATCGTCTGATAAAATCAACATGCATCTACACTAAAGAGCGGCTATGCGGTTGTTTTGGCTATTTTACTTTTTTGTCTCATGCAGCGCACTGCCTAAAAGAAAAATTGATAATTTTGACCCATACAATGTATTGTTGGCTATTGCTACAAATATACCTGTGCTACTTATTTGTGCTCCAGGGTCACAAATACTCATGAAATGTAGTACGTAACCCATTTTAATTCCATAATACCACATATTTCTCAGTTTGGTGACCGATAGATGAACTCTCTGCCTGACCTCATCTCTGAATTAAAGTAACACAAATTTTAAAGCTGCATGTTTATAGCATTGCAGGAAAATGGAGTAGAATTGTATAGTTTCTAAAACGTTATCAAAAATGTAAAGAAAAATGTGTATATATCTCTCTCTCTCTCTCTCTCTATATATATATATATATATATATATATATATATATATGTGTGTGTGTGTGTGTGTTTTACATTTTAA
>NW_015549619.1:195002-196492 GCF_001515605.1 Sinocyclocheilus anshuiensis | reverse complement strand
TGAAAGCCCGCAGGTGATGGAGATTTACCGCTGATTACAGAACCGGCTTTACTGATAAGATGCGCGTTAAATATCGCATGCGATTTATCGTGCAGCCCTAATATATATATATAGATAGATAGATAGATAGATAGATATTAGGGCTGCACTCGACTAAAGATTTTTCTGGTCAACTAGTAGTCATTCATTTTAAGCATTAGTTGACTAATCGCACAAGCCTTTAATTGCCTACATAGCCTAATAAGCGCTTAAGCACACACATAAAGCTTGCCACAGCGCACCGCAGAAGTAATAATTATGAATGTGTCAGTGAACATTAACATTTTAGTAATTTGATAAACTAGTGCTTTCTTTGTTCTCGGTTTAAGAGATGAAGTCGGCGACACTGACTCGCCATCTCTGCTGCGCCTGTATGCATGTGTCACACGGATTACATAATCTCAGAATTTGTTTTATATTTGAATTGGTTCATTTGAAAGTAGACATTTCACTCTCTATAGATATATTTCTAATGTCTGTAAGGCAAAGATATACACAGAGTTTCGCGCTCAAGTTCACAAAGACCGAGACGGCAGAAAGCAAGCGCATCCTGTTTGCTTTTATTATTTTATAAAAGCGCAATGTTTTGTTGTTATTGTGAGTGCACACAAATAAACTCGGAGTCTTTACAGATTCGAAAGATGTATTACTCTTATCTGTATGAATAAAAATGAGGGAGTATTTTAAGAGCAAGTGAGTGCTCCGGCGCCTCCATGTGTCTGCAGTGAATCACTACTGTTCAGCTTCACACAGACACTTGAATGGCACACATTTCTCTAGGTTAACATCAGATTGTCATGTAAAGTTGCTACTAACATATTTCAGATGATTAGCCATATTTGAGGTCGATGAATGATAGTCGAGCGTTTGGATGTCATGCCTGTCGATGTACTGTATTACCACATAGACCAGCCGTTAACTATCTGTCCGTCACGGACTGCGTGACTTCGCCTGTGGATTTTTTTTTTCTGCGACTAATAAAATTTTGGTCGACCAAGCCTCTCCTGGTCGACTAACGGTTAGTCGACTATTAGTCTAGATAGATAGATAGATAGACAGATAGATAGATGGATATTTTATATATATAAATAATATATCATATCTATTGTGTATACATATATACACTATTAGACAGTTTTGTGTAATAAATAAATAAAAGAAAAAATAATATAAATAAATAAAACTATATATATATGTGTGTGTGTGTATATAATGATCCATTGTAGTTCTGCCTAATATTGTGCTGCAGTGTGACCAGTATGATGTTAAAATTGCTTCCAGTCAGTAAATAACACGTTAAGGGATGTTTTTCAGCGTCAGCATGTACAGTAATAAAGACACATGAGCAGAATTACAGTCAGTTGCCAGGCAGCGACACTCACACATTCACACACACACACACACACTCTCTCTCACACTCACACACACACACACTCTCTCTCTCTCTCTCT
>NW_015549619.1:192558-194992 GCF_001515605.1 Sinocyclocheilus anshuiensis | reverse complement strand
TCTCTCTCTCTCTCTCTCTCTCTCTCTCACACACACTCACACACACACACACACACACACACACTCTCACACGGGTCTGACGTGTGTCTCAGGTGCAGGAGCTGAGCGCGGCGCTGCAGGAGAAGGCAGACTGGTGCAGTGAGCTGCTGCTGAGCTCGGAGCAGCTGCAGAGAGATGTGTGTGAGAGAGACGAGGAGATCGAGACGTTGGGAGTGCGCCTGAGGGAGCTGGAGCACACACTCATGCACAGGGTCAGTGTGTGTTTGTTTGTTTGTCTGCTCGTGACGCAGAGCTAATGCTGCTCGCTGAGAGAGAGAGAGTGTGTGTGTGAGAGAGCGACACTGGAAGCACAGCTGCAGACAGAGAGAGAGGCTCTGGACAGGAAGGAGAAAGAGGTACTTCCTGTCACCTTACACATTCCAGCAACTCCAACAGAACTGGGTTGTGAAGATCTCGTGTGTATCCAGATGCAGTTTTATGACTAAGTTCTATGTAGTGCTCATCACTTTCATGTTTTCATAGCGAGCTCAAAGTGAACTCTGCAGTATTGACCTTTAAGCCTTAAACAGAACCAGTTTTAAAAGAATCAGAGCAGTATTGTTGTGTCAGAAAGCATGACTACTGTCGTTTATTCTGTAACACTCAAGCATCCCATATTAACTCATGTTACGCCGCTCACAAGCCTAATAAACCTCTTCGTTGTGGAGACTATTCCTGTTTCCAGGGTAACAGCCACTATTATGGGTAGTGTAGAGCATCACTGGAAAATCCTCAAACAGGTTATGGCCAAAAATCAGTTTCTGCGTGGATTTTTCAATATATTTATAATTATAATTTTTCTGGATTCCATTTTTCCCGTTTAAATTTTTTCTTTAGTTAGAAGAAAGCACATCTAATTAACGGAAATCATGAAACTTATACAACATTTTTAATTTTTCAAAGAAATGTTTTATTTTTTCCCTAAAATATATTTATTTATTTAAATTTTTCTGGATTCCATGTTTTGTTTTGTTTTTTCATTTTAATTTGTCTGCTTTCCGTTTTAATGGTTAAACTAAAGTTTGGTCATCAAAAAAGCATGTCAGTAATTATAAATCATGAAACGTATAGAATTTTAAAACAATTTATTAAAAGTCTAATTAATAACTAAATTTTAGGGCCCTGGGAAATCCATTCTGTATTGAATTTATTTTTCCCTAAATTATTATTTTTTTTTCTCTTTTAACATTTCATTCTAATGTTTAAATTAAATTTAGTAGCAATCAAAAAGCATGTCTAATTAATTGAAATCCTGAAACATATACAGTTTAACAATAATTAAATTAATCTGTTTATTAATGTTTTTCCCCTTAAATTCTGTTTTATTACCATTTATAACTAAAAAGCATGTTTAATCAATTAAATTCAGAAAACGTTGACAATATAATAATTTATTACGTTATTATTATTATTATTTTTACAATAATAGGGCCCTATGAAATGTTTAATTTTTCCAGAAATGATTTGTTGTCCGTTTGTGTATGATTTAATACAAATGTATTATCAAAAACGGTGCTCATCAAATTAAGGCATAAAACATTGGCATTTTAAATTAATCTTTTAAAAATGTAAAAATTGTGCTGCTCGAGTTTTATTGTTAAAATTAAAACATGGAAGAAAATGTGATATTTCAATCTTTTTTTTTTTTACTTCAATTATTTATTACTAATTACTTTCTAAATCCTATATCAAAGTTAACGAATGATACGAGGATAGACATCAAACAATTCTTTTAATTCTTTCAAATAAATAACAGATAACTACATCAATTATTCAGGTACACTTTAGATTAGGGTCAAATTCTCACTTATGACTTTTGCCTCAATATACTCCTAATTACTGTTTGTTAATGCTTAATAAAGTAGTTTAAGAACTGGGTAGGATTAAGGATTTAGAATAAGGTCTTGCAGAGTAAGACATTAATATGTGCTTCTTAACTAATAATAAACAGCTAATATCCCAGTAATATTCATGCATGTTCATAGTGAGAACTGGACACTATAGTGTTACCAATATTCAACTCACCAAAGTATTTAAAGTGAGAAGGGGACATAAAAAGCATGCATTTTAAGGTTAGGCTTTTGATGTTAAATCCACTATTGCATTGTATTTCAAGGCAACAGTAATTAAATTACTTAGTAACTAGTTAGACCCAACACTGGCTGTATATGTGTGACATATGTCTTTTATGTAATGGGTGTTGTTTCTTTATATCAATGAAAAACTGTTTCACATTTTAAATATCTCCCTTTCCTTATGATTTGTAATATAGTTTCTTATTTGTAAGTATCAAAAGAGATCACGTAAATGTGATATTTCTGAAAAAGCATGAGGTTTGAGTGATTTGAAGTGCTCTGTGTGTGTGTCTGTCTCTGTGTGTGTGTGTGTGTGTGTG
>NW_015549619.1:191717-192220 GCF_001515605.1 Sinocyclocheilus anshuiensis | reverse complement strand
TGTGTGTGTGTGTGTGTGTCTGTGTCTGTGTGTGTGTGTGTGTGTGTGTGTGTGTGTCTCTGTGTGTGTGTGTGCAGATGGTGAATCTGGAGGAGCAGCTGGAGCAGTTTCGAGAGGATCTGGAGAACAAGAGCGAGGAGGTGAATCAGCTCCACATGCAGCTGGAGATCCAGAGGAAGGAGATCAGCAGCCATCAGCAGGATCAGGCCCGGCTCGCTCAGGTCCGCTCTCATTATACACTGTGTTTGTGAAGAGAGAGCCAGAGCGCTACTGATTCAAGTCCCATCCTTATCCATTCCAATGTGGTTAAAAAAATGAAGTCAAACATATTTGTGGCTCTGGATCACAAAAGCAGTCATAAGTAGCACAGATATATATATTTGTAGCAATAGCCAACAATTATAAATTTTAATTTTATGCCAAAAATCATTATTATAAAACGGAGAGTTCCGGTGCTTGATTCTGATTGGCTGAGCCGCGTTCGAAGCTGTTGTAAATGACTC
>NW_015549619.1:175888-188791 GCF_001515605.1 Sinocyclocheilus anshuiensis | reverse complement strand
CGAATGGTATTATAATGTTATACTAAAACTAAAATTAAAATAATGGGAAAAACCCTTAAGATAACATGTCGAAAGAAAAAAACGCTTCTTAAGCGCGCAGAATAACATGAGTGGACGATTAATTGCCGCTTTGAACGATTACGTAATTGTGGCATCCGTAATTATAATCGCGATTAGAAATTCGATTAATTGTGCATCCCTAATATCAACCTATATCAAATAGGCATCCGATGACCCCTTTAACAAATGAAGTTTTCAGCACTTGTAACAGTGCCCTGTTTGCGTGCGCAGATCGTGAATCTGGAGGAGCAGCTGGAGCAGTTTCGAGAGGATCTGGAGAACAAGAGCGAGGAGGTGAATCAGCTCCACATGCAGCTGGAGATCCAGAGGAAGGAGATCAGCAGCCATCAGCAGGATCAGGCCCGGCTCGCTCAGGTCCGCTCTCATTATACACTGTGTTTGTGAAGAGAGAGCCAGAGCGCTACTCCCATCCTTACCATCCTTATCCATTCCAATGTGGTTAAAAAAATGAAGTCAAACATATTTGTGGCTCTGGGCAGTCATAAGTGTCTCTTTTTGCAAAACATTTAATTGCTGCTGAATACCATGAACAAAAATCAGCCAGCTACATAAAAACTGGACTAAGAGCTGTTTGTCTGCAAGAGCTGCTCAAGTCTGGATAAATTGAGACTTTCTTTTTTTTATGGAGGTTGTATACTGTTTTTATTAATATCATTACACTTTATTTGCTCTGTTTTAAAACCTTAAACCTTACTACGTATACGGAATAACCGTTTTATAAAAGCAGTAAGCCCCGTGAAGCCGTGGTGAATTTTATTTTGTAAATTTCCTACCGTAAATATATCAAAACTTAATTTTTGATTAGTAATATGCATTGCTAAGAACTTCATTTGAAAAACTTTAAAGATGATTTTCTCAATATTTAGATTTTTTTGCACCCTCAGATTCCAGATTTTCAAATAGTTGTATCTCGGCCAAATATTGCTCTATCCTAACAAACCATACATCAATGGAAATATTATTTATTCAGCTTTTGGATGATGCAAAAATCTCAATTTCGAAAAATTGACCCTTATAACTGATTTTGTGCTCCAGGGTTGAATATGAATCAGTGTGAGTGTCGATCAGAGATCATCTCGACGCTAATCTTAGCTAAATCGCCTCCCGACAGACAGGACTGTCCTAAATTCAGAGTCATGTGATGATGTTTAACTCTTGAAGGTCTTGGAGGAGAAGGACAGGCAGATAGCCGTCCTTAACGAGCAGCTCGCTAAGCGTCAGCGCGCGGGAACAGACCCTGAGAAAGAGGTAAAGACGTATGCATATGTGTGGACTGTCAGCGTGTGGCGCACACATATGCATATAGCAGCAGCCGTGTGTGTGTGTGTGTGTGTGTGTGTGTGTGTGTGTGTGTGTGTGTGTGTTTCGTCTGTCTGGTTTGGTGCATCTCATGTCTTTTGCCAGCTTGTGCTCGCATCTTATTTTTAGCAACATGGTGAAATGCATGAGCTTCTGTTTAAAGAGTGTGGACAGTTCATTGCATCATAAAGAACTCAGTGCATTCTTCAAACAGGATTTATTTGCTATTATTCAGAGCAAACCGGTTCATCCATGGTTTTACTGAATGGAATTCAGCCTCAGATCCTGTGGATCGATTCATTTGCTCATCCGTTCGTCGTTTTGATGTGGTTTGGTGTTTGTTCTGCAGTGTGTTTTACTTTAATTCATCTCACAACCTCCTGGTGAAAGGGATAGTTTGACCGAAAAGGAACATTACTCGCCCAAAACCCATGTTTAGATTGTGGAAAATGAAATGAGATGTTTAGCAGGATGTTCACGCTGCTCTTTTCCACACAGTGGAAGTGAAATGACATGAAAGTGCTATAATATTATTATAAAAATAGTCCATATAACTCATGCATCAGTGTTGCATTAGTATCATTTATATATCTTTTTTAAATATTTTGTATTTATTTTTATAGTTTCAGTTTTCATTTTCATTTTAGTTACAGTAAATTTGTGTGCTTTTGTCATTTTATTAGTCTATTTATTTTTTAAATGTCTATATAGGTTTTATTCATTTTTATTTATTATAGTACATCAAGTTAAACTAAAGGAAAACGAGAAATTGTTGCCTTGGAAATCAGCTTAAATAAAATACCTTTTTATATTTCTGTTTTATTTTAATTAATATTTATTTTAGGTAACAAAGTAACCATTTTTTAAGGGTTTAGTTGACTATAATAACCTGTCGTGCTCTACATTTCAAAGTTTATTTATTTATTTTTATTTTTTATTTTTTTTATTTTATTTCAGGTTTAGTTTGTTACTTTAGTGCATTAAACTAAACTAAACTAAAATGAGAAATGTTGCTTTAAAAATGTAGCTTTAAAAAAAGTTACATTATTTATATATATATATATATATATATATATATAAACATTAGTTTATGTAAATTAGCATTTATTTTAAAGTAATTTATTTATTCATTTTTAGGTTTTAGTTGTATTTAATTATAATAACTCTGTCATGCTCTATATTTCATGTCTTCTGTAACTCTGGGTCACTGTATGAAGAGAGTAGCCAGTTTATTGTCTAATGCGTCTTCTTTTTGTTCCCTGAAAAAGTAATACGGGTTGATGATGACAGAGTATTTATATTTGCATAAAATATTCCTTGCAACACTGATATATTTGAGTCAGAGGGTGTTTTCGAAGCTCAATGAAAGTGCCTCCGATTCCTAAATCTTAGTCTTTTGTGATTTTAACCAAATATCTGTTCAGTATTTTAAAGGAAATCATCAAAAATAGATATTTTGTCATCATTTCCTCAAGTTCGTGTTGTTCCAACCTTATATTATTTTCTTTTTCAATGAAATGCAAAGAATGTCTCAGCTTGTTTTTCCTATGATGAAAGTGTTTATTGTTTTATACTGCTGATACCATAATAATTAATATGACTCATGCTCTATATTCCTCCTGAAGTCATGTGATCAATGGACTCTTCAGTTATTCAGAGGAATGGTATGCATATATATATATGAATATATGGAATATTTAATAAGTGATGCATCAATATTTCAGCAACCAAAAAGAATATTCACCATATTTTTCTTCCATGTTTCAATTGTAACCATAAACCTCCTTTGTCTAGTACCTTGTTTGCCAAAATTTAAAAGGAATTGTTCAATTTTCTTTTGATTACATTTTAAAGGGTTAATTTAATTGTTCAAAATTTCTGGAAAAAAAAAACACTTCATAGGACAATTTAATAATGTATTTCTTTTTTTTACAATAACAGGTTTATTATTATTAATACATTATTAATATCAATATATTAAATTTATTAGATATGCTTTTTAATTATTAAAATGTAATTAAACTATTAAAAAAGAATCCAGAAACATTCAAATGTAAAAAAGAATTTGGGATAAATATAATGGAATTTTGGGAAAAAAAAGAAAGTCATAAAATAAAAACAAAAGAGAATTTGGGGGGGGGGGGAGAAGGAAAATATTGTTAAAAAAAATAAAATATTTGAGTAGGGCTCTAAAAATTGAATTTGTTACGTTTTTAATAGTTTTTAACAAATTGTTGTTAAATTGTAAGTTTCATGAATTCAGTTGCTTTTTGATTACTAAAATTTAATTTAGCCATTAAAAAGGAATCCTGAAAAAAATCAAGTGGATAAAGTGCGTCACTACATTTAACATTGCTTTTTGCTTTTCATTTTGAATCTTGTCAGTATAAAGTGATAAAATAAAGCCACCAGCTTTAATTGTATGTGAAACAGCAGCTCAGACATTTGACAAAATATCATCTTTATAAAATAATACTGGGTTGGAACGACTTGCTAAATGATTTTCATTCTCGGGTGAACGATTGAAGAAAACTCTGAGATTAAACCCAAAGGGAACGAGAGGCGACTCTTCTCTGAGCTCGTGTGTTGGTCTGCAGGCGCAGGTGGAGGAGAAGGACGAGGTTCTGCGTGAGCTGGAGGCGCAGGTGGAGTGTCTGCGGAGCGAGCAGGAGCGTCTGAAGAGGAACAGCGAGGAGGAGGTGGAGCAGCTCAACGCCGTCATCGAGAAGCTCCAGCAGGAGCTGTCGCGCATCGAGCACAAGCAGCCGCAGGACGAGAGCGACGAGATGAAGCAGAGGATGGAGGAGGCTCTGCGGGAGAAGACGGCTGCGCTCGTGGTGCTGCAGGCCCAGGTGCAGGCGTTGGAGGAGAGCGCAGGGTCACGGGTCACGAGCTTGAGTCGGCGGGTGGAGGAGCTGGAGACCAGCGTGGAGGAGAAGGACTCGGAGCTGCGCGCGTGCAGGTTAGTGTTCATTACAGCAACCTAAACTGTGCTGAGAAATATTCCTCGAGTTTTCATGCGTGGGTTGCCAGATGTCCAGAGTGTAAATCCCCCTATTTAGTGAGTAAGTCGAGATGACACTCTGGCTATATCAACATGCAATATTATTGCTGAGAAAAGACTAAAATGTAGTTTCAAAAAATAAAAACTCAAAATTCTACATTTCTCCAGGGGTAAAAAAATCTATCTCTGTGAGTTTTCATGCTTGGGTTGCCAGATGTCAAGAGTGTAAATCCCCCTATTTAGTGAGTAAGTTGAGATGGCACTGTGGCTATATCAACATGCAATATTACTGCTGAGAAAACACTAAAATGTAGTTTAAAAAAATAAAAAAAACTTTAAATTAAAAATAATCTAAATTCAAGAATATCACGATCTCTGTGAGTCTTCATGCTTGGGGTTTCCAGATTTTAAGAGTTTAAAACCGTGATGAGAAATATTAGTTGACGGCCTTTTTATGACTAAAACGAGATGAAAACGAGGCAACACAGACATCATTAAACTTTAACTGTGACTATATCAACTTGCAGTATCACTGATGAAAAAAGTCTAGACTAAAATTAAAAAGAAAAAACTCAGTTCAAAAAATCTCGATCTCTGCGAGTTTTCATGCTTGGGTTGCCAGATCTCAAGAGTGTAAATTCCCCTATTTAGTGTTAATTTAATTAACGAAAACAATGATGAAAAATATACCTTGACGGCTTTTTTTCCATGACTAAGACGAGATGACTCTGACATCATTAACTCTGACTATATCAATAAGCAGTGTTGTTGATGAAAAATTTGCAACTAAAATGTAGTTTAAAAAATAAAATCTCTCTTTATACAAAATGTCTCTATATATATTCTTCAATATAAAAATAGAGAAAAAATATAGACCTCCACCAGTTTTCATGCTTGGGGTTGCCAGATGTCAAGCGTTTAAATTCCCTTATTTAGTGTTAATTCACTGACTAAAACTATGGTGAAAAATATTTGTTGACGGCTGTTTTTTTTCCAAGACGATACAGACATCATTAAACACTAACTGTCACTATATCAATATGTAATATTGTCGATGATAAAAGATGCAACTAAAATGTTGTTTTAAAAATAAACTCTCTATATCCAAAATTTCTCTATATATTCTTCAACAAAAACAGAGGAGAAAAAATAGACCTCCAGCAGTTTTTGTGCTTGCAGTTACCAGATTACAAAAGTGTAAATCCCCCTACTTAGTGTTAATTTTATTACAGAAAACAACCTTTTTTTTCCCATGACGAAGACAAAATGACACTGACATTATTAAATGCTAGCTGTGACTATATCAACATGCAATCAACATATAAGCAAAAATAAAATCAAACAAATTCAAAATTCCAATATTTCTGTTTCTCTTAAAAAAAAAAAAAAAAAAAAGTAGAGAAAAAAAATCTAGATCTCCATGAGTTTTCATGGTTGCGGTTGCCAGATTTCATTTTTCTGCCAGATCGGGTATCGGTCAGATGAGACCGATCCAAATCGATATTCTGCATATACTATTGTGTTATTGTTAAGCCTCATGAAAGCACAAAAACATTATAAAGCACCATAAAGTCAAAGTCCAAGTGTTCTGAAGCCGTTCCATAGTTTACTGTGAGGTACAGATGAATTTTTAAGTCGTTAAATTCAAGTTCACGTAAACTCTTCTCTCCGCTGCAGCTGTCCTATGATAGGACAGAAAAAGAAAGGCTATTAATAATCTAATGTATAGCACAGCAATGGAGGCAGCAACATATGATAGATAGGACTTTTGCTGCCTTCATTACTGTGCTATACATTTAAAAGATATGTCTTGTATTTATTTATAAATATAAACTATAAAATTTAATTGACTTGTTTTCATTAATGTATTTTACAATACAAAGAGCAATGTGTAACATTTTACCAGATTTAGTCCTACGCTTATTCACTTTTATTTGTTCCCCTCTAAATAATGTTGTTTCACTAAATGTTTAGATTTTATAAAATTGTGCACTCATGATTTTTCTAGAATAACTTTTGCTGCTGAATTATCCACTAACCTAGTTTATAATAGTATTTTTGTCATAGATTATGATATATTTTTTCATGTAATTTTTCATTACAATTAAGTTGTCTGTATTTAGTAGATTGTGTTTAACACACAAAAGAGTGATGATCAGGTCAACACACAGAAGTAAAGAAATTCTACATTGATTAAAAAAAAAAGCACTGGGATCGGATCGGATCTGAAAATATGGTATCCTTGCATCCCTAATTGAGATGCAAAATCATTGAAAAAAAAAGACGAGAAAAAATAAAAACTGTTTATATCCAAAATGTTTCTGTATATTTTCTTCAACAAAAAAAAAAGAAAAAGAGAAAAAATAGACCTCCATGAGGTTCCATGCTTGCATTTGCCAAATTTCAAGAGTATAAATCCCTCAGTCAAATAAATGACAACAATGATCAATAATTGCAATTTACAATCAGTTTAACCATTATGCAGCATGGCTAAAATGTGTCTTAGTTTTAATGGACTAAAACGAGACTAAAATACCCAGACTTTGTCAACTAAAACTTGCCTAACCCACAAACAGGACTAAGACTAAATTACAAAAATTCACACTAATGCAGGTTGAAGGTGGAACAAGTGCAAAGGTACGCCGACACTCTGTATGCTGAAGTGGCTCAGCTGGAGGAGAAACTCAGGGAGAACGTGGCCGCTGTTCTGGTCAGTCAAGCACAACTGGAAGCCATCCAGACGCAAACCAAAGAGCTCCGCGCTGAGGCACACGCAGGAGAAGCCATGGGCCTCAGCGCGCAGCTGCGGTCGGAGGGCCTCACGGCGCAGGGTGGAGCCTCCACAGGGAAGACGAGCCTGCTGACGGAGAAGCTGAAGGAGCTGGAGGAGGGTCTGAGCGGGATGCAGAAGGACCAGGAGCTGCAGAAGCAGCTGTTGAGAAGCTCTGAGGAGGAGGTGATGGAGTACGAGAGGAGGTTAGCCGTGATGATCGACCTACTGAACCAAATGAGAACCAGACCAACCCATCACAGACTGTCGCCGCCAGCTGAGGTGCTTCACTGTTATATTCAGATATAGGACTGTTAACTAGGACAAACTCTGATTTTACTAAAAACAAATGTGATTGCAGTTAAAATAAAAGGCTCCAGGTTTATTGTGTTAGTTTGTAGGGCTGCAAAGTTAGGCCAAAAATTTTGTTTGTATATCAATATGACTATATAGTGGTCAACCGATATGTTGTCATGACCGATATTATCGGCCGATATTTGGCATTTTTTTATTATCAGCATCAGCCGATAAGTTTTTATATTTGGCCAAAAATGTTGTTTGTATATCAATATGACTATATTGTGGTCAACCGATATATTGTCATGACCAATATTTGGCATTTTTTGCCAAAAATGTTGTTTGTATATCAATATGACTATATTGTGGTCAACCGATATATTGTCATGACCAATGTTTGGCATTTTTTGCCAAAAATGTTGTTTGTATATCAATATGACTATATTGTGGTCAACCGATATATTGTCATGACCGATATTTGGCATTTTTTGCCAAAAATGTTCGTATATCAATATGACTATATAGAGGTCAAACGATATATTGTCATGACCGATATTATCGGCCGATATTTGGCGTTTTTTTTATTATCGGCATCAGCCGATTAAGTTTTTATATTTGGCCGATAAATGGGACTTTTATTTTGACAGCACCTAAAACACAGGAGCTCCATTTCATCACCATTATTAGTTTACTTTGTTTGGTTTAGTTTATTTTTTATTAGCTTTTGTTTAACAGTTCTGTCAAATAATTGAATGGCAAATGCTAAAATACTTTTTTCATATGTTGTCTCGTTGTTTTTAACATCTTTATTTGTGAAATACTGTAATAGGGTTACAGAATCAAGAAATTCCTATCGACAGTATAAATCTGTTTGTTTTACAGTGTTTTTATCAAGTCCAAATAATTTTTTTAAGTCGATTCATTTTTATTCATGATTTAATGAATTTGTCATTATTTTAGTAAATATTATAAATGATAAATATAAATTTACCATATAGTCATTTACTATCTTTAAATAAGAATTAAATCATTAAGAAAATGTATTATTTACATTTTGTATTTAAAACATTAAATAATAGTCTTTAAATAATTAATATTGGTCAACCACAAAATATGACTTTAAAATAATAGTTTATAGTATCATTATTTTGCTTACTATTTCTAAATAAAGTATGAAATTAAATCTGAAATATTACTGTTGTAATATTCACTGTACAATAAAAATATATTAAATATATATATCATTTTAAACCGTAAAATTACAATATTTATAGCTGTCTTAATTTCTTCATGTTTCGAAAGTTAAACCATAGAGCTTTTATTTTGGCGGAAAACATTGTTAATGAACAGTGCCACACGTCACTCTGAAACACACAGCTCATATATTTCTTGAATTAAATCACAGCCTTTGTGATTTTATAGTTCCACTAAGCCAAGTGATGATTTTGGTTTTATTTTGATTAATCATGCAGCCCAGCTTAGTGTTTGAGATCATCTGAAGAGATTCTTTCTGTCCGCAGGCGTCAGGTGAGGCCGGTCAGTCGCTGTCAGAGCTGCTGCAGGAGGTCAAAGGTCAAGCTGCGTCCACTAAAGAGGAGCTGAACTGCTACAGAGATCTGAGCCACAAGCTTCAGGAGGAGATCGAGGTACAAACACCTCGTCCTGCTCTTCTTACAGGACACACTACTCTTCATACACACTGCTTTGTGTTTATACGCAGTAACGTGAGGTCATAAAGAAGGAAGTTGGATAGATGCTATTGTTCCTGAACAGCAGAAGAACTAATAAGAAGAGTAAAATGAGTCAAAACTTGTGTCTGGGTGGATCAGTAGCTATGTTTCCATCCAAAAATGCGATTTAAACTTGTGCGCAGAACTGGAATATCGCATAAAACATTTCCAAATAAAGCACTGTTTCCATCCAATGAGTCAAAGAGAACAAAATCGTCACTTCCTGATAAACTCGCGCTTAAATACTTTGAAATACTTTGATGACAGACTTTCCTCAGGCATTTCAGAATGATCATAACAACGTATAGATGCTGTGAACGCGATTAGTCCCGTTTTCCCGTCCCATCGCACAAGTCACATGACTTTTTTTGATGCGCATAGTGGAATTTATTCGGTAAATGTGTTTCTATCTTGAGTTTATGTGCATTTTTTTTCTTATCGGATAAAAAGTTTATCCTACTCAATTCTGCGCATTAGTTTTTAATGTGCATTTTCTTTTAGAATTTATGCGCATCTTGGCGTTTCCATCCAGCGTTTTTTTTATGTGATATTCCAAAATGCGCATAAAAATAGGTGGATGGAAACATAGCTAGTGTTGTTTTAGTATCATACTGTTGTGGTTTTTATTAATGGTTTGAATTAGTTTTTATTTTATATTTTAGTTAGTTTTTTTTTTTTTAAGTTTTTGTCATATTTATTATAATTTTTTTTTTAAATATCTTTATAGTTTGTATTCATTTTTATTTCAATTTTAGTTATTTTAGTACTATTTTAGACATTTTGCCTCGGCAACTAACTGAAATAGATTTTTTAGATACTTTATTTCAATAAATGTTATTATAAATTTTAAGTAGCTTTTTTCATCATTTTAGTTTCTAGTTAATTTTTCTTAATGCTTGTAGGGCTGCACAATTTATATTTTTTATTATGATTATTATTGTGAAATAAAAACATTTTAATGTTACTATTGCAGTATTTCACTAAAACGAAAGTTTATTTAAGAAAAAATTAGGAAAAGTTTTTTTTGTTTTTTTTTAAGTAACAAATATTTTTATAGTTTTAGTTAAAAAACAAACAACGGTGTTTTAAAGGTGACATATCATGAAAATCGGACTTTTCCAGGTTTTAAGTGCTATAATCAGGTCCCCGGTGCATCTATCAACCAAGGAAACGTGAAAAAGATTAACCCAGTAACTTTGTAAACTTGTGTGTGAATGAGAACTTAGTTTAGTACTCGCATGCTGTGACAGCCGCTTTCTGTGCGTGTGCTTCGCATGTGTGCGCTCAGAAAACCATATATCAGAAGTTTAAGCTCATATAGTTTAAAACGCATGATTTCAGCGCGATAAACATGATAATCAGAACCAAAACAGATGTTTTTAGCAGGTCTGAGCTGTAATGGCGCAGCTCTATTCTGGAAAAGGGGGCGGGGAGCAGCAGCTCATTTGCATTTAAAGAGACAGGCACGAAAAACAGCGTGTTTCTGCTTCCACTCAAAATAGGCATTTTCTAAATGATCTGTGGGGTATTTTGAGCTGAAACTTAGACACATTCTGGGGACACCTGAGACTTATATTACATATTGTAAAAAGGGGCATAATATGTCTCCTTTAAAAACACATCACATCGGTTTAACAGCGTTTAAACTCGTGTCTTCAGAAGGATCTGCAGAGCTGTAAGTGCTACACACCTGAGTTTCCTTCTGAGTTAAAACAGATGTGATGTTTTTAAACACTGTTGTTTGGTTTTTAATGTCTGTGAATCTCAGATTCCTGTTTTCTGCTGTTTCTTCATCAGATGAAGGAGAGCACGATCACGCAGCTCCAGACGGCCCTCAATCAGGTAGAGAATGAAACTTCAGCTCGTTACTAAATTTAGCAACTTTTCAGATTACCCTAGCTACTTTTTCTTCCAAATGCACCTAGCAACACATTTAGCTTTTTTAAAAATGTATTTGGCAACTTTTGATAAGTGACTCGGACAATAAAAAGACACATTTGCCATTTAAATTACACAAAAAGAGGAAAGATGCCTAGCAGTACACACATCACGTGAATTAATTTAGCTGCTTGAAATTGTTTATTTCATAATAGGCTAATAATAAATGAATGATTGTTCATTTATGATACACTTTGTTAGTAGCTTGTACCTGCGATTGTTGATCAGTTAGTACACTGTAAGAAAAATATCTAGAAAAACGGAAAAGGTACTAGTAATTTTCCAGGACATTATCCGTTATCCATTATCCGGTGAACCCCTGTAAACTGAAAACGCAAAATACAGTGCGTAACTAAAAAAAAAAACTGGAAAAATCAATACAGAAAAATCCTTCACATTAACACAGTAGATTGTGCCATATTTTTACACACTTTTCTTAGAGTGTAGCATACTAACTAATAGGGTTGCAGAGGGGTGGAAAATTTCCGGAAACATTCCAAAAATCCCTAAAATATTCCCAAAAATCCTGGAAAGTTTCCAAAATTTCTGGGAATATTTCCGAAATTTACTGGAAATTGTCCACATTTTTGCAACCCTACTAACTAGCTACTAACACACTGCTTAAAAGTATAATTGTTCAGAATGTGTAGTACTTGTTTACGAGCTAATAACTAAAAATTTAAATTGTAACCGTCCAAAAATGTGTAGGTTTTCAATAATTCAATGCATTTAAAAAGTTATTTATATTTTAATATTATATCATGCATTTATTACTTTATGAACAAATCTAAATGAACATATGTAAAATGTATTAGATGCAGTGACACAATGTTGCGTTGTGATTACGTGATGATGGCATCACAGCGTCATTTAGCAACAAATCAACCTTTCCCCTGGAAATGACCTCGGCTCAGCGCTAAACCTTGACTTCCTGTTCCTCCGCGCAGGTCTCCGCGAGCACGCGTGAAGAAGACGCTGCTGAGACGGCTCAACGCCTCCAGGAGGTCAGAGGTCAAGCGAGCTGCAGGGATCAGAGCGCCAGACTGCAGGTGTCTAGTGTTTCACTACAAACTCGCTTCACTTCAGCTGTTAATACAAACTAAAACCAAATCACCATATTATTAATTATAGATTTAATTAAGTAAATATATGCGATTTCATCCAAATAAAAGTTTGTGTTTCCATAATAAATGTGTGTGGAATGTGTATATTTACTCACATATTCATGAATATATTTAAGATATACTGTGTGTATATATATATATTTGTCATAAATAAATATAAACATATATTACGTAAATTTCTTAAATATATACATGTATGTGTGTATGTGTATATATGTATAAATATTCACAGTACACACATTATGGAAACAAACTTTGGTTTTGGATGTGATTAATCGCGATTGATCAATTTCACAGCACTATATATTATATAATTTTTTAGAATATTATTAATAATAAGTATTTTATCTAAATTGATATGTTGTTACAAAATTTAGGCAAAATACAAGCAAGCACAGGAAACGTGATTTTATTTTAAATCTTTTTTTTTTACTAAAACCTTATTTTAAATTGCAGAAGCAAATTTTAGAAATGTCAGAAGTTGAGTGTGAGAGAGTGAGTGTGAGAGTGTGTGATTGTATGTGTGTGTGTGTGCGCGTGTGTGCGTGTGTGCGTGTGTCTGTGTGTGAGTGTCTGTGTGTGAGTGTCTATGTGTGTGTGTGAGTGTCTGTGTGTGAGTGTCTATGTGTGTGTGTGTGTCTGTATGTCTGTGTGTGACTG
>NW_015549619.1:163444-175863 GCF_001515605.1 Sinocyclocheilus anshuiensis | reverse complement strand
CTGTGTCTGTGTGTGTGTCTGTGTCTGTGTGTGTGTGAGTGTCTGTGTGTGTGTGTCTGTGTGTGTGTGTCTGCGTCTGTGTGTGTGAGTGTCTGTGTGTGTGTGTGTGTGTGTGTAGTATTTGAATTTTACATTAATGATATAATTAACTTTACTGAGTATTTTATTTTGATTTGTTTTAATTTTGAAATTATTTTAATTTTACATGTTTTATTATATAATATAAATATATTTTTTTATATTGTTTTTATTTTAAAATTATTTTATTAAAATGTTATGTTTTATGATTTAATTGATAAGTGCTTCCTTTGCTTTAATAAAAAAAAATATGTAATGCATTTTAATTTTACATTCTTATTATTTTATAATTTTGTTTTTATTTTAAAATAATTTTAATTTTTATGATTTAATTACTTTTTTGTACGTGTCTTATTTCCATAGGTTTGGGTTATTTATTTTAATGTACATTTTTAATTATTTCATAAATTTTAGTGAGTGCATTTTTATTTGGAATGTTTGTTTTTTTACTTAAAATAATTTACTTATTTTCCATTTTTTATTTTATTCGTTTTTATTAAATGTTTTATTATGATTTTATTATGTTTTAAGTAAGTTTTTATTAATTTATTAGTATTATTATTTATTATTTATTATATTAATTATTTTATAATGTATTATAAATTATTTATTTTGAAATTAATTTATTATAATTTCACATTTTTATAATTTTAATTCATTTTAGCGCACGATTGTGTGGAGTGACAGCAGCAAAATAATGCACAGAACTAAAGAATAAAACCTGAGCTTGGCTAAATCATCAGTCCAGACTTTCACAGAAACACAGACGTAACTCAGCTCTCTGTGTCTCTCTCAGCTCAGAGACGCGTCCATCGTTGAGCTGAAGGTCAAAGTTCAGGAGCTCCAGACCGCTTTGGCCAAATCCAGCGAGGAGCCGTCCCAGCCTAAACAGAAAGGAGAGCATCATGGGATGGACAGAAGCACAAGAAAAGCCCACAGGAGCTCCTCAGAGCAGTCGGAGAGCTCCTCGCTGCAGGAGGTGATGCTGGGATACGAGGAGAAGATCGCACAGATGCAGGAGCTGCATGCGGCTGAGATCCTGGACATGGAGGCCAGACACATCTCTGAGAGCGAGAGCCTGAGGAGAGACAGCCAGCGGCTGGAGGACGAGTGCCGAGTGCTGAGAGACGCCATCCACACGCTCCAGAGCTCACAGGTCAGCAGTGTTCGTTTTGACAGCAGATTTAGTTTTAGTCATAGTCTTTTGACTAAAATGCCGTAAATAAAACCACTTCTCATAAAGAACAAGAACATGGTCTACTTTTTATGGTTACACAGGCTAATTATGCATTCTTTATAGCAACATGTTTACCATATTCTTCATTCTTTCAAGCAGACATATTTATTTCTATAAATAAATTTAGATTCATCTTTAGGGCTACTAAAGTTTTTCAGTCAAGAGCAGTGCGTGATTTTCTGTCTTTCTGTTGTTGCTTGATTAATATCAATGACTCAATAGCAACTAAATTAGGCTGCTGTCCCTTTAAAACCGAATGCACGGATGCAATGGATGCAATGTACTGATACACGTTCTCTCTACTGTTTACGTTCACTTAAGACGTAATCAACTGTGTTTACGTGAATACTCGTCAAAACTGACAATTCGACATCATTCTGTGTATGTAATTCTCCGTTCATGCGACGCGAAAGAGTACTGTGAGAGGCGCTTTCTCTGTGTGTGCGCTTCAGTGTATGCTTCAGCAAACCGGACCGAATTGAGTTCTCTCTTGCGTCGTCAGATTTATCCATATGTCTGCTCATATTGACATTTTTGAACGTTTTATGCGACGTGCAGCAAGTGTATGTTAGCTCATGTCCCGCCGGTTCATATGTGCGCATCTAACCTCCGAACCACGCAGCAGATTCGTTCTGAATGAATCTCTTCCCAAATCGTCCCTCGCTAACTTTTTCGTCTCGTTTTTTATTTTATCGTTGACGAAAATTATTCGTCAGCGAAATTAACACTGCAGGTCAGATATATGCGTGATTCATTCACTCAGCTACCCTTGTGTTTCACAGACAGGGCTTAGACTAAGCCAGGACTGGGCCATAGTTTAACCTCTTAACTGTATACGGGACGCCTAAGTTTACTTCACTATAGTACAATTAAATCCTAATGTAATCATTGGAAAGGTCTAAGACTCCTAAATAGATATTTTACCATTTTATTTTGTTACATATTATGTAGGAACAGTAATAGATTCATTTATGACAAGAGTGCACCAAGAGTCTGACAAATCATAACAGCAGTTCTGACTTTTTTAAACAAAAGGGCTTTATTTCGTTGCCTTTTTCCCCATCTCATGTTTTAGTAATCATCATAAGTTATATACCATTGAAAGCTTAAAATCTCAAAATTCATCCTGTGAAAACCATTTTGAAATCGGACATTGCTTTATCATTGAAGTGGTACTTTAATATCTTTTCGCGGTCTTCTCCCTCTTAGCGGGGGTGTCATATTACAAAATGTATTACGGTATTTTAGAATCA
This sequence comes from Sinocyclocheilus anshuiensis, assembly GCF_001515605.1. Lineage (NCBI taxonomy): Eukaryota > Metazoa > Chordata > Actinopteri > Cypriniformes > Cyprinidae > Sinocyclocheilus > Sinocyclocheilus anshuiensis. Next base: position 173,295 of record NW_015549619.1, on the reverse strand, counting down.
AAACTTTATAATCTTGACAAAGTGCATATCGTTGGGAAGGTCTGAGTCTCGAGATTCCATTAGATTGGTGGTTATTTTGTGATAGACATAATATTGAGAGAGAAATTAATAGATTTGTGACAGAAATGCATTAAAAAAAATCAATGGAGTTTGGGTGGCACCCGGTGGCTGTTTGTGGTATAACGCCTAAACAAAATTGCATATGAACCTCAATTTTTTTAATATCAACTTCAAATTTGGAACACAACTTATGTAGGCATATGGCTTTAATTTGATATTTTATACTATTTTTAAAAATATTTATTTTATATCAAATTAAATAAAAATAGTACAATACATTTTCTTTACAGTAAATTTAAACTTCTATAACTTTTAATACTTTCATTTTATTAAATGATTTTCACTTCTGTAATAATCTGCTAATTGTCTTCTTTAAAAAGAGACCAGCCTTAGGCCTGTATTCAAAAGCGTTCATGAATTATAATAATTTAAGTTTGGATAGTGCACTCGTGAATTTTCAAAAACGGGGATGACAGTTAAGGGGTTAAGTAATTTTTCATAAACGTGCCTTAGAAAACACATTACTGGTGTGCCTCTTGAGACGAAGCAAAGGTACTGATGTATTTTAAGATCAATCAGAGCAAGTTTCTTTCAGTTGAAACGGCTCAGACTTACACTTTAGTCTGGGACTAGTCTTAAGCCTTGTCTGTGAAACCCAGGGTCTGTGTTATTTTAGTATCAATGAGATATTTCTATTTTAAAATTATTTAATTATTGTAATTTTACATTTGTATTATTTATTTCATTTTATATTTATTAATAATATTTTTTTATATTTTTATCATTTTTTTATATTTTAATATTTATTTTTTGATTTTATATTTTCTGTTTTCATTTAAAATTTAGTTTTTATTTCAGTTTTAGTTATTTCAGTACATCACGTTACACTAAATGAAAATGAGAAATGTTGCACTGACTGTAGTTTTTATTAATAATGTTAATTAGTTTTTCATTTTTATATTTTCTGTTTTCAATTTTAATGTTTTAGTAATTTAGTTTTTTGTCGTTTTTTTTATAGTTTTTGTTTTTATATGAATATATAATTTTAAAAAAATATTTCTGTTTTAGTTTTAGTTATTTTAGTACATCAAGTTAAACTAAATGAAAATGAGAAATGTTGCCTTGGCAACTAGCTAAAATAAAATAAGTTTTATGTATATTTTATTTTATTTCAGTTAATGTTTAGTTTAAACTAACTAAACCAAACCAAACAAATGTGTTTGTGGTTTAAGTTTGCTCTAATAACCCTGAAGTTGCTTCAGAGTCACAAAGATGGTAGAGTGACGATTAAAATGCTTTCTTTTTACTTTGTTACATGTGTAAAAAATCTAAATGTAACATTCATGAAAATAGTCATTTTATTTAGTTTTTAAATAGCATGCACTAATGAATAATTCACAATAAAACCAGAAACCAGATAAATAGTCAGTTTTGAAATTCTCCTTTAAACTCAAATAAATGTGTCTGTATTGTTAGTGATATCAGATGATGTTTTTCTCAGGCTCCGTCAGTGAGGTCTGAACATCCAGCGGTCTCTCCGTTTAAAGATGGATACGCCAGTGGTGAGAGGTTTATAATTACTACAAATATACATGTTTGTTTTATGTTATGAGTCGTAAACACTAATGTTTAAAAATTTAGGGTCAGTACATTTTTTTTATATTTTTTGCTTTTTTGCTCTCCAAGGCTGCATTTATTTAATGAAAAATATAGTAAAAATAGTGAAATATTATTATGATGTAATATAGCTGTTTTCTATGTGAATATCTGTTAAACTGTAATTTATTTCTGTGATGCGCAGCTGAATTTTCAGCATCATTGCTCCAGTCTTCAGTGTCACATGATCTTCAGAAATCATAATAATATGCTGATTTATTATCAGAGCTGAAACTGTTATTTTTTTTTGGAAGCTGTGATGCTTTTTTCAGGATTCTTTGATGAATGAAAAGTTAAAAAGAAGAGCGTTTATTTAAAATAGAAATCTTTTCTAACAATACACACTACTATTTTAAAGGATATTAAAATAGAAACCATTATTTTATATTGTAATAACATTTTGCAAGATTACTGTTTTTTTCTGTATTTTTGATCAAATAAATGCAGCCTTGATGAGCAGAAGAGACTTCTTTAAAAACATTACAAGTCTTACTGATCCCAAACTTTTGAGCGGCAGTGAAAGTAACTACTGCAGAAGACATCAGTCCTGATTGGATATCTTCCCAAATCATCTTTTCGTCTTGTTTTGATTCGCTGACGAAAACGAGAGTGTATTTCAGTTTTAGTTTTTGTCATTAAAACACAGTTTTTATTTAGTAGTCGTCTCGGTTTTTGTTGGTGAGAAAATGTCGTTGACGAAAATGGACTTCGTCAGTGAAATTAACAGATCACAAATGTCTTTACTGGCACTTTTGATCAATTGAACGTGATCGTCCTTGATGAATAAAAGCATTGAATTCTCATGTGTGTGTGTGTGTGTGTGTGTGTGTGTGGTGACGGTGAGGAAATTTTCCCACCGGTTAATCGACGTGTGACAACACCGGTAATACGGTATCACCGCGGGGGTGGGGGCGTTCCCTCTTTTTCTCAGACGGGAGTCACCTGCAGCAGGAGAAGCGCAGCACACCTGAAGGAGCGCGCCGAGACACGGAGCCAGACCTTCTGCCCGACAGGATCAAGGTGAGTTTGCTGGAGAACATCTGACTGCATAAAGAAGGGCGGATGAGGAGCTCAGGGAGCAGGGATGGTTTTGGCCATTTCTCATTTGTGACCCTGGAGCACAAAACCAGTCATAAGGGTCAATTTTTCGAAATTGAGATTTATGCATCATCTGAAAGCTGAATAAATAATCTTTCCATTGATGTATGGTTTGTTAGGATAGGACAATATTTGGCTGAGATACAACTATTTGAAAATCTGGAATCTGATGGTGCAAAAAAATCTAAATATTGAGAAAATCATCTTTAAAGTTGTTCAAATGAAGTTCTTAGCAATGCATATTACTAATCAAACATTAAGTTTTGATATATTTACAGTAGGAAATTTACAGTAGGGATGCATAATGGAGATAATGAAAATATCTGAAGACCGTTATGAAAAGGAATGTTAAAAATACAAATATTTACATAGACAGAAAACCTGTCTATGAACACATGATTAGAACACTGTTAGATTATGATTATGATGCAGCAATGTTATTAAAAAAGAAGCATCTAAAAAGGAATAGCTGCCTGAGGTGAAGCTGACTTTGTCAATAAACTGAAGCCCTAACTCATCCTATGATATTAATCACATAACTTAGATACATAACATTACAACTTGTATCTGCACAAAAGCATGCAAATGCCAGTGAACTTGAAGTTACACGCTATAGCGAGCGAGAGAGAGAGAATTTACTATAGATTTCTATAAAGTTCTCATCATAATGCTGTGTTTATGGTAGGTTTGTGCTATATTTTCATCTACATTATCAAGTGATTCCTGAGATCACCTGTGCGTTTTCAAAGCCATATGAAGTACGGAAACTATTTTAATTGAAGTATGCCTGCTGTTGAACAAATATGACGAAAAAAGCACTGCTGTGTTATTATAACATCAGTATTTAAAAAAAAGAAACATCTAAAAGTAGGGATGCACGATATTATCGGAATCAGCTGATGAAAGTAAAATACACGAATAACATTTAGACTGTGTTTCTGAATAAATAAAGCAGTCAAAATCACGAGTATATTTTGATTTAAAGGTCAGGAGCTATAGCTCACATGAATAAAAAAAATCACAAAATGACACTAATGATTATATTAATAATGATTTATTCATTAATGTGTAATATGTTATATTTTTTAAACAAATTATGAGCTCTAAAATATTTTCAAGAGCAAAAAACTTTTGCTTTAGACCATCTACAAATGTTAAATCATAAAATAAAATGCTACTGCATCTTTCTGGAAAAAAAAAAATGCAGCGATTGATATATAGTTTATTTATAGTTATTTTCAAAGCTTCAGTGTATTGTCAGTCATTATAAAAGAACTTCGTTACTGTTTATTTAACTCTAACAAATAAGTTCTTGTTAAAAACTAACCAAAATTAAAAAATGATTAGCTTATAATTTCCGCACAGGAGAGACTCGGTGTTGTTTCCAAACAAAAGGGAATATATCGGTATCGGCCGAAATGAGTTGAAAATATCGGCTTATCTGCAAAAATCCAATATCGTGCATCCCTATTTAAAAGCAATATGACCGTCTCAAATAACTCAGTCAATATCGGGCATTGCATTTGAGCATGAAACACTGGTAATATGCAGCGCATTCAGCATGTTAATAGTTAAATGTTAGCATCCCAATGCATCCTATATTAGATTAATCAGATATGTATGTAGCTAACCCAGACATCACTACCTGACTTCGAAGCCATGCTTCTCTCTCTTCACGAAAGAGATTTTGGCACCAAAAAAGCATGGAATAGAACCATACAAAAGTGTTTTGGATTAGACGTAAATAAATTAAAACAGCGTCCAGTAACTGTGTGTGTGTCTGTGTCTCTGTATGTGTCTTTGTATGTGTGTGTGTGAGTGTGAGTGTGAGTGTGTCTGTGTCTGTGTCTGTGTCTGTCTGTGTGAGTGTGTCTGTCTGTCTGTGTGAGTGTGTCTGTGTCTGTCTGTCTGTCTGTCTGTCTGTGTCTGTCTGTCTGTCTGTCTGTGTCTGTCAGTGTGAGTCTGTCTGTCTGTCTGTCTGTGTCTGTGTCTGTGTCTGTCAGTGTGAGTGTGTGTGTGTGTGTGTCTGTGTGAGTGTGTCTGTGTGAGTGTGTCTGTGTGTGAGTGTCTGTGTGTGAGTGTCTGTGTCTGTCAGTGTGAGTGTGAGTGTGTCTGTGTGTGAGTGTCTGTATGTGTGTGAGTGTGTGTGTCTGTGTGAGTGTGTCTGTGTGTGAGTGTCTGTGTGAGTGTGTCTGTGTGTGAGTGTCTGTGTCTGTGTCTGTGTCTGTGTGAGACACACACTGCTCAATCTGAGTCCAATTTTGTGCTGTGCAGTGGGGTATGTGAATAATGGCAGTGAAAAAATAACCACAATTCTTAGCAAATAATAAGAATAATGGAAATTGCATGTAAACGGGAGTGACATGTAGACATCACAATGCAATTAAGTCCTTGCTCTGATTATTGGATGTAATGTAAATGCCTGTAAATGGAGCTGTGTTCACACAGAGCCTGCTGCGCGAGGTGCATCAGGAGGGCATGCAGGTGCTGTCTCTCTCCGAGCTGCCGCTGTCTGAAGCGGATCGAGCTCCTCAGAGCTGGAGCAACGAGAGAGACGCCTTCATGAACACGGTCGAGTCCCTCCAGCTCCTCGTCAGCACGCTGCAGACGGACACACAGGTGAACACACACAAACTCCTTCACAATGCAGGCCACTTCCGTGAAGAAATGAAAAAATGATGTTGTGTTTGATGACACACATTGCTCATTTAATCATGCATGAACTCTTGTAGAGATTACAAGTAAACTAATTAATTAATAAACGTAATAATAGGAAAATAACGGAATAAATGGCATGATTAAAAAAATGCAATTCGTTTTAATTATATTTAGGCCTAAATAAATGTAATTTTAATTGTTTTATTTTTACTTATTATATATATATGTATTTGTATAAATATATATTTACAGTTATATAAGGGTCAAAGATGTTAAGATGTCCGCATCGAAAGAAATGTACAAAAGTGATTTTATGTCCATAGAAAGCACTTTAAATGTAAGCAAATTGTCTACTTTTAAGGTTTTGGAGAATAAAATGTCAAAATTTGGTTGAAATAATGTTACATTGTCATTCAGTGGAACACAATATTTATCTAAAAATTCAAACAACATGTTTATTCTGACCTGTACATATTAAAATATATAAAAGAATTAAGAGCATATTAAATTTTGTTTTAAATGAGTAAAAAATTCTTACTGACAAATGGGCGAAACCTAGGATAGTGGCACATTTTAAAAATGTAAAATTACTACTAATTAGTATTTGGGGTGAAAGTAATTAGTCTTTTAATGTGTCATAAATTGATTTTTGTTGTAAATATGCCTGAGAAGATTGTTACACTGAATGATATTTTAGTGGGTGTCTTCTGTAAATCAGGGGAAAATGTATCATATTTATTTTTTTGCTCAGAAAAACAAAAACAAAATTAAATTAAACAGAATTTTTTTTTTTAATTTTGGGAAAACCACAACAATTTAAAGCAGTATTACACTTATTGTTTTTATGCTTAAACCCTTTTTCGTCTTTGACCTGTATTTATTTTGATTTGACACTTTAGTGATTCATTTTGATTGTTTTTATTTTAAAATCCTTTATGTATTTAAATTTTGCATTCTTCTTTTGTTTTTAGTAAGTCATTTTCATTTTATTTAATCTTTATGAGGTTTATTTAACTTTAGTGTGCATTTTTAATTTTGATTGATTGTTTTTAATTTAAAATAATTCATTTAAATTTTACATTTCTGTTATTTTTATTAATTTTTATGAAGTGTTTTAAGCTTCTTTGAGTGTTTTATTTCGATTTATTTTTACTTACTCGTTTTAATTTCGCATTTAATGATTGAATTAATTTTAGCAAGTTTTATTGTGCTTTTTTAATTTCAAAATGTATTCTTTTTTTATTATATTTAGCCCTTTGTGAAATATTTCCTTTTATTTTAAATGTTTTATTCTTTCACTTATTATTTATTTATTTATGAATTCATTTATGTTTATATTTATTACTTTATAAATTTGATTGTATTTAATTTAAAATCATTTATTAAAATTTTACATTTCTGTTATTTTTATTACTTTTTATAAAGTGTTTAAGCTTCATTGAGTGTTTGTTTGTTTTTCAATTTATTTTAACTTATTAATTTTAACTTTGCATTTTATGATTTAATTAATTACTATTTATTATTTATTTGTAAATTCATTTGTGTTTATATTTATTTTCGTATTTATTTGTTTATTTTTAATTTGTGCAACATGGAAATAAGGGAGGCGGTCCTGATTGGACAAAAAAAAACTCTAAATTTGAAAAAAATTTATAAATGAAAGAGTAATAAAGTAAATAAAATAAAAATTCAAACAATTCAAAAAATAAATTATAAAGGTAAAAGTAATAGATTAGGACTACAATTAAAAATGTATTTGATCAGTTCATGTATTCCTTTATGTTCCTGTTATGGTTTATTTTAGCGTGTTTGGTCCTGCGCTAGTTCAGACGTGTTTTGTGTTCTCGGTGTCTGTAGCTGGATGGCGACTGGCGAGCGGAGCTGCTTTCAGCTGTTCAGCAGGTGTTTGTTCAAGAGCGAGACGTGCTAAAAAACATCTTATACTCTCATCTGGAGCGACTGGACACGGCTGACGCTGTCATTCATCTCAACCAGCTGGAGAGAGCGCTAGCGGAGCAGGTTAGCATGCGCCATTACTACTCAGACAGCAGATATAATTGATGATATTTTTCTACTAGTGTGTGCAGGACACTATAGTTCATTAATGTAAGCGAGGAGAGCAAGATAAAGTAAACTGTGACACATTATACCCAGAAACTCTTCATACAGGGGACTACCGGATCAGAAATGATTCAGACACTTTGACCTGAGCATGTTTTGCTGAAGTGTTTTTCTTTAATTGCTAATGCGAGCTTTTTACACCACAGACTGAACTAAATGAAGCACTGAGTTGAGCTAAATTGGTTAAATTTAACAGCTGACAGCTATTCAACCGAATTCATTGCATACCTTTCTATCAAAGTTATCTGACATTATCAAGATGAGTTTGTTCTGATGCAGTTCTTCTCGTATTTTATTACCGTTTTATAAACTATAGCCAATAAACTGTGATATAATGTGAGAAATGTTGAAGGTGTCTGAATACAGTTTGGTTTGACTGCATATATTAGATATTAGGGATGTATCGATATCAAAATCTCACGATACGATAATATCACGATGTGAAGTCCACGATGAGATATTTTTTGCGATATAAAAAAAAAGAAAGGGGAAAAGGTGTTTTTTTTTTTTTTTCTTCTTCCCAATAATTAATCATTGCGTCATCAGATCTGTTACTTTGGCTTTATATATGATAGATGAATTAATAGATAGAGCTAAATTAACAGCATCACGTTTTCATCAGTTCGCAGGTTGTAAAGTTTATTGTAGCTATATGGGCGCTCAGTTTCTCTTGTTGTTTAATGCATTTGGCCGAAATCTCACGATGTAAAAGACGAAGCACTATGCACAGGATATTTAAAACGTACAAAAGTGTGTTGGCTACAACTAGGCTAAGAATCTTCTCTGCTCGTTAAACACACACAAACATTCGCCTTTATAGACAGCGTTTAAAGTGAGTAAAGAAATGCTGTACTTATTCGAACATGAGTTCTTTATTACCGTTGCATTGTGAAGAAGTAGACGTCTGTCTTCAAACTGTGCGTCGCAGCACTTCGTTCTGAATGGAGGAGGGGTGGAGCTATGAGGTTTGATTGACAGGTTGAGGATCCAATGGCGTTACGAGGTTTAGTCACAAGCTCCTTTGAATGCTTTTCATTGGTTGAATGTTTGTAAATCCCACACACAGGCATAACGATGACCGATAGCACTGGTTTAAAATAATAATGACGAATTATGTGAGCCTGGAGCACAAAAGCAGTCTTTAGTCGCTGGGGTATATTTGTAGCAATAGCCAACAATACATTGTATGGGTCACAATTATAGATCTTTCTTTTATGCCAAAAATCATTAGGATATTAAGTAAAGATCATGTTCCATGGAGATATTTTGTAAATTTCCTACCGTAAATATATCAAAACTTAATTTTTGATTAGTAATATGCATTGCTAAGAACTTCATTTGGACAACTTTAAAGATGATTTTCTCAATATTTTGATTTTTTTTGCACCCTCAGATTCCAGATTTTCAAATAGTTGTATCTCGACCAAATATTGTCCTATCCTAACAAACCATACATCAATGGAAAGCTTATTTATTCAGCTTTCAGATGATGAATAAATCTCAATTTCGAAAAATTGACTCTTATGACTGGTTTTGTGCTCCAGGGTCACATATAATAGAGATAAGGAAGTTTTTGATCATTTTTCACGGCTCACCCGACAGCCTGTCATTGGGAAACACTGTATTACATATTAATGTAAACACAGATTGTAAGGGTGTGTTGTGTTCAGGACGCGCGGCACAGGCAGTTGATGGGAGCGCTGTGCACCACGGACAGAAACAGCCTGCTCTCAGAGATCCAGCAGCTCAGAGATCAGCTCCACATGCTCACAGCGGAGCAAACACAGCGCCACCATCAGGACAGCGCCGGTAAGACACGCTCATCAGCTACTGAGAACACCAGCTTCAGCTTCCACTGCATACAGGTTTTTAATTCTTTGTTGATCAGGAATGGAGAGCGAGAGGCAGGTTGAAGCAATGCCGGTCGGATCCGGCTCTGATAGACTGGAGGAGATGAAGACTGAACTCAATCAGACTAAACTAGAGCTACAGAGCGCTCTAAAATCACAACACAAACACCTGAAGGAGCTCGACACACTCAGGTAACACCACACAGACACACACAGACAGACAGACAGACAGACAGACACACACACAGACAGACAGACACACACTCACACACACACACACACTCACACACACAGACAGACAGACACTCATACAGACACACAGACAGACAGACACACGCACTTAGTGATACACTCAGGTAACACACTCACACTCACACACACACACACACACACACGCGTGCGCGCTTA
>NW_015549619.1:152771-163149 GCF_001515605.1 Sinocyclocheilus anshuiensis | reverse complement strand
ACACACACACACACACACACACACACACAGACAGACAGACAGACACACACTCACACATGCGCACTTAGTGATACACTCAGGTAACACACACACACTCACAAACTCACACACACTCACACACACACACGCGCTTAGTGATAAACTCAGGTAACACACACGCGCGCGCGCTTAGTGATACACTCAGGTAACACACACATGCGCGCGCTTAGTGATACACTCAGGTAACACACGTGCGCGCTTAGTGATACACTCAGGTAACACACACAGACAGACACACACACACAGACAGACAGACAGACACACACTCTCAGGTAACACACACACACACACACACACACACAGACAGACAGACAGACACACACTCACACATGCGCACTTAGTGATACACTCAGGTAACACACACACACTCACAAACTCACACACACTCACACACACACACGCGCTTAGTGATACACTCAGGTAACACAGACAGACAGACACACACACACACACACACAGACAGACAGACAGACAGACACACACTCACACACACACACACACACAGACAGACAGACAGACAGACACACACTCACACACACACACACACACAGACAGACAGACAGACAGACACACACTCACACACACACACACACACAGACAGACAGACAGACAGACACACACACACACACACACTCACAAACTCACACACACTCACACACACACACGCGCTTAGTGATACACTCAGGTAACACACACACACACACACACTCTCACACACACACACACACTCACTCACACACACACACGCGCGCTTAGTGATAAACTCAGGTTACACACACGCGCGCGCTTGGTGATACACTCAGGTAACACACACACACGCGCTTAGTGATAAACTCGGGTAACACACACGCGTGCGCTTAGTGATACACTCAGGTAACACACACAGACAGACACTCACACTCACACGCGCGCGCGCTTAGTGATACACTCAGGTAACACACACGCGCGCGCGCTTAGTGATACACTCAGGTAACACACACGCGCGCGCGCGCTTAGTGATACACTCAGGGAACACAGACAGACAGACACACACGCACGCACTTAGTGATACATTCAGGTAACACACACTCACACACACACACACACACACTGAGGCACACTCTGCTGATGAGCTCAAACACATCTCATCTGTGTGATCTGTATGTGTGTGTTTAGGGTTCGTCTCCCAGTCTGGATAATAACAGCCACAAACCGGCTCACGGGATAAATCCTGAGAGTCAATAACATTTATAAATATATATATATATATATATATATATATATATATTTTATAATTATCTTTATATTTGTAAATTATCATATCAGTCTTAATGCACACAAGGTCATTGCAATGAGTTTATATTTATAGTATTTTTATTTATTTTTTTACAAAAATGATATTCATATTATAACATTTATATTTAATTCATTATTTGTTACTTGTAATAATTTGTTACTTGTAATTATTTACATGTTTTGTATAGACATCATATTTTATAATATATACATGTATTGTTTATATTTATATAAATGACTAAAGTAATATATAAATAATATAATTTAGAATATTTGACCCTGTACCATAAAACCAGTCATACGGGTCAATTTTTCGAAATTGAGATTTATGCATCATCTGAAAGCTGAATAAATAAGCTTTCCATTGATGTATGGTTTGTTAGGATAGAGCAATATTTGTATATAAAAAAAATACAATTAATATTTAAATATTTTTGAATATTAATTTTTGTATATTCATAAGCGTTTGTAAGTGATTTTGATATCTGTCTGGGATATTTTATGTTCGCTATTCCTAAAGCAAATAACATTAGCATTAGCTTTAACATTCAGATTATTTTTTGTCTTGCCTCATTTTGTTTGTCAAAAGGGCGGATTGCTCTTTGGCACGACAAATGCACACGTACAGCTATTTACTGTAATTATGACAGCCATATATTTACCACTCACTTATTAACTGTAGGGCCTTCAAAGTCACAAACATACACAAAACTGCATACAGAGCTGCTTTAAGGACTGAATAAAGCTGGTGTGTGTTTTTGTGTGTGTGTGTGTGTGTGTGTTGTGTGTGTGTGTGTGTGTGTGTGTGTGTGTGTGTGTGTGTGAGACAGGGCTGAGGTCTCCCTGAAGGCCGCAGAGGTCGACACACTGAACGACAGACTGGCACACGAGCAGAAGAGAGCCAGAGAGCTGCAGTGGTCTTTCGAGAAGGAGAAATGCAAGTCTGACAGGAAGGAGGAGACCGAGAGAGAAGAAGTGGAGGTAAAATATATTGTGTATATTGATGGGTTATAAGCAGTGCTGGGGAAGTAATGCATTACAATTTTGAGTTACTTTCTAAAAAAAGCAACGTCTCGGTTGCGTATGTAACCCTCGTTCCCTGAAGGAGGTAATGGAGACGTCATGTCGTGACCGACGAATTGGGATCTCGCTTCGAGAGACCAATCTACTTCGAGTGTAAACTAAATGAGCCAATGGACATTGGCATGCGATGATTGCATCCAGCTGCCGCTGATCACAGCGTGAGCATAAAAGGGCAGCAGGTGCAACGCATACCAGGTTTTCGCTGAGGAGCCCCCCCCCCCACTTTCTTAATTCTATAACAGTTTGATACTTGTATTGTGCCTTGATGCTTATGTGCTTTTTTTAAATAAACTACTTTAGCTACTTTACTAGTTACTTGGGAAAATAATCTGATTACGTAACTCGCGTTACTTGTAATGCGTTACACTGGTTATGAGTAACATGTAGAAGCAAAGTGAGAAGTGTTTTAATTGAAAACATTGGATGCGTCTCTGCAGGATCTTAAGCTGTCTCTGGAGGAGCTGTCGAGCGCTCTGGAGAAAGAGAGACAGGTTTCAGCTCGGCTCAGAGAGCAGGCGCAGGAGCTCAGCGTCTCCTCACAGCTGCAGGTGTGAATTAGTGTTCATTTTGTCAGCTATTTTCAATTTCAGTCTTAGTCCCGTGTTAAATGTCCTTGTTATTTTTTATAATATTTGGTCAACCTTATCCTATTTAGTTTTAGTCAGGTTTTAGTCGACTTGGGCCTGGTTTCACAGACAGGGCTTAGACTAAGCCAGGACTAAGCAATAGTTCAATTAGGGCATTTAAGTAATTTTTATTAACGTGCCTTAGAAAAAACATTACTGGTGTGCCTCTCGAGACAAAACAGAGGCACTGATATATTTTAAGATCAGTCAGTGCAAGTTTCTTTCAGTTGAAACGGCTCAGACTTACATTTAAGCCTTGTTTGTGAAACTGAGGGAAAAAGTCTCAACATTTCAGTCTAGTTTTAGTCGAAGAAAACCTGAAGTATTTCAGTCTAGTTTTAGTCAATGGAAACTTGACATTTTAGCAATAAGACACACACACACACACACACGCTTAGTGATACACTCACTTGTGAAAGATTAAATCATGACATCTGGCACACAAGATTGTTTGAATAAAATAATATATCATAAAATATCTGAATAAATAATATCTGAATAAAATCATATTAACGTAACAATACAAATAATTTATTATATTGTTATGCATTTATGTAAATTAGTAATTAAAAATAAATTCAGTTTAATAAATAAAATGTATAAATTTTATTATATATGATAACATTTATAAATATATATATATATATATATATATATATATATATTTTATAATTATCTTTATATTTGTAAATTATCATATCAGTCTTAATGCACACAAGGTCATTGCAATGAGTTTATATTTATAGTATTTTTATTTATTTTTTTACAAAAATGATATTCATATTATAACATTTATATTTAATTCATTATTTGTTACTTGTAATAATTTGTTACTTGTAATTATTTACATGTTTTGTATAGACATCATATTTTATAATATATACATGTATTGTTTATATTTATATAAATGACTAAAGTAATATATAAATAATATAATTTAGAATATTTGACCCTGTACCATATTTTAGCAATAAGATTATTATTAATTAACCGTACAGCAGTATTAATTTTGGCAGCCGTTTTTAATTTAGTCTTACTCAAATGTACATTTTAGATATCATATTTGTGACCCTTGAGCACAAAAGCAGCTCAATTTCAGAAAATTGACCCTTATGACTGGTTTTGTGCTCCAGAGTCACATTTAGTCAACCTTAGTCCTGTTTTTGTTTCGTCAAGTTTAAGTCAATGAAATGCATGAGCATTTTAGTCCGGTTTTAGTCAATCAAATTTTAGTCACATTTTCGTCATGCTGTATAATGGTTAAACTGATAAAAAATATTTTTGCTCAAAATTATAATTGTAATGATGGTTGTCATTTGAGAAATTTACTTTTGCATTTCAGCACAAATCAATAGAATGTGAACTCACACATGGCTTATTAAAAAACGTATATATATTAATATTAAGTAATAAAGTGCACAAATGTGTATAATCCCTCGTTCACAAAGGCTCTCAGAGTTGAGTGACAGGTGTTGGTGTGTGCAGGTGGAGGCCGGCGTGGTTTCTGTGGAGTCTCTCCTGCAGACGCAGCTGGCCGAGAAGCAGACGCAGGTGCTGCAGATGATGGAGGAGCTGGAGAGACACAAGCTGGAGCGCAAACGACAGCGGGACGAGGAGAATGCACTGCGGGCGACACGCGCCGGCCTGGAGAGACGGGCGAGCGAGCTGCAGACGGAGCTGGAGAGAGAGAGAGACAGCGTCAGGAGGCTGGAGAGAGAGCGAGACATACTGCAGGAGACCGTGAGACAGCTGGAGGACAGCAACCAGAGCGCTGGATCAGAGGATCGAACCCGGGACTGGGTGTTGCGGACGGGAGACGCTCTGCGTGTGGGTCAGAGGTCAGAGCCCAAACACATGGACAGCATCCTCAGCAGACTGCAACTCATCGCCGCCAAGATCAACAGCCTGACCAGCGAAAGCCCAGACAGGTACGACAACACTGTTAAAGAGATGCTACACTACCACTGGGCGATAAATCGATAACGTAATAATAATAACGAGAGTTCGATTAATGCTCGATATAATGTTTATGAGGCAAAGGCGGAACGAAACAAGTTAAGATTAAGCTATAGCGTTTATGCGTTTATACTAAATATATTTAGACTACTGTTTTTCATACAAATACCTAAAGCCATGTTACGTTTTGTGATTGATGTATCTATCACAAATTATGTGATTATCATGATCTAAATGTATGCTACTATGGAAAACCAATGGTTAAAAATAAAAATAAAAAACACCTCAAACAGTCAGAATAATTAAATTTCACCATATAAAAATTAGATTGCTACAATTTTTACAGATGTTACTGATTTTGATAATGAACATAAATCTGCATCCTAACTCCAGCTACTATCAAATGTGTATTTCTAAGAGACAAAAAATGTTATATTATTAATATTATCAGGCAACACAAACCTTTTTCTTGATTTGAAACAATATTACTCATTAGAACGTGCTGAACTAAGAAATTATTTTTTTCTATTAAGACTTTGGAGCAAAAATCTGGCTTTAAACTTGAAAGAAATAAAGCAATGATAATTATCGATATCGACTGATATGAAAAAATTATCATGATAATTATCGATATAGACTGATATGAAAAAAAATTTATTGTGATAATTAACGATATTGACTGATATGAAAAAAAATTTATCGTGATAATTAACGATATCGACTGACATGAAAAAAATAATTACTGTGATAATTATCGATATCGACTGATATTAAAAAATTATTGTGATAATTATCGATATCAACTGATATGAAAAAATTATTGTGATAATTATCGATATCGACTGATATGAAAAAATTATTGTGATAATTATCGATATTGACTGATATGAAAAACAATTATTGTGATAATTATCGATATCGACTGATATAAAAAACAATTATTGTGATAATTATCGATATCTACTGATATGAAAAAATTATTGTGATAATTATCGATATTGACTGATATGAAAAACTAATTGATAATTATCGATATCGACTATGAAAAAAAATTATTGTGATAATTATCGATATTGACTATGAAAATAAATTATTGTGATAATTATCGATATTGACTATGAAAATAAATTATTGTGATAATTATCGATATCGACTATGAAAAAAAATTATTGTGATAATTGTCGATATCTACTGATATTAAAAAATTATTGTGATAATTATCGATATTGACTATGAAAATAAATTATTGTGATAATTATCGATATCGACTATGAAAAAAGATTATTGTGATAATTATCGATATCTACTGATATGAAAAAATTATTGTGATAATTATCGATATTGACTGATATGAAAAACAATTATTGTGATAATTATCGATATCGACTGATATGAAAAAATTGTGATAATTATCGATATTGACTATGAAAAAAAATGTTTGTGATAATTATCGATATCGACTGATATGAAAAACAATTATTGTGATAATTATCGATATCGACTGATATAAAAAACAATTATTGTGATAATTATCGATAGACTGATATGAAAATAAATTATTGTGATAATTATCGATATCTACTGATAGGAAAAACAATTATTGTGATCATTATCGATATTGACTGATATGAAAGAAAATTATCGTGATAATTTTTTGGCCATATCGCCCAGCCCTATAGTCCACCCAAAAATACAAACTAACTGTTAATTTACTCACCCTCAGGCCATCCAAGATGCAGGAGACTTTTTCCTCAGATAAAAGTTATCTTTTTCATGTTAATCAGAGTTTTTGTCCTAACTAGCCGCGACGGCGACATGCAAAATTTGTAATTTAGAAACAGTTTCTATTTCCGAGACGTCGCGGCTGGAACAACAACATGCAAACTATATGACAGTAGATAATCTCAGCTGATTATGTGCTTTATTCAAAGTTAAACGTGTCTTATGTGAGTTTGAATATCATTTTATGTGACATTTATAGCCATACTGAAAGCAACAATAGATAGATTACCTCAGATCTTGAAAACAAATTAAAGCAAACGTGCGTTAACGCGTTAACAAACGAGGATTCTTTAGATGTCTAAAGCGTATAAAGTGAATAAACTAGTCTTCATCAGCTCATCTTTTTACATAAATAATGAGAAGCCATAAAAACTTTCATTTGGCCCCTTCATTCAAGTGTTCGGTTCACACATGCGCATATCAGCGGTTACTTTTAAAAGTACTGCATTACAATATTACGTTATTCCCTAAAAAAAGTAACTAATTACGTTACTTAGTTACTTTTTATGGAAAGTAATGAGTTACGTTTCTTTTGGGTTACTTTTTAAATCTGGGCGGGGCTTGCTTGTTTGTTTTTAATATAAAAAAAGTTCCTCTTTTACAAACGTAAAAGCCCTTTCACACCAAAAGTGAAATGAATACGGCTCAAGCTGAAGGACATGTAAATTCACGTCTGTACAGTAGAGGGCGCAGCTCAAACTAATCACATGAAGAATATGACGCAGGAGAAGAAAGTTCAACACTATTCAGCAATAACACAAATTATACACAAATGTCATTTTTGCTTAGTATGGTTGAATTGGATCATCGAAGGTCAGTAGCAACGACATTAGTTAATAAAATGGGATTAAATACATAAATCATATTTGTCTCATTTAACATATTTAATTATTGCGGGTTTGTATAATATGCTGAGTTTACATTTGACTGTTTTTATTGATTTTGAGGAACGCTGAATGTGTTTTTGAGTAAACACATGTTGATATTTAGTCTAGAACTACAGTAAGATCATGTTCACACACAACGCTCTGCACTCACTCCTGATTTCTGTCACCATGGCAACACCAGAGCTGTCACTCAATACATAGAAACAAAGTAACTGCTGTTACAGATATTCTCTTGTAAATTAAAAAGTAATGCGTTACTTTACTAGTTACTTGAAAAAAGTAATCTGATTACGTAACTGCGTTCCCCGACACTGTCAGCGGCTCTCCGGTCCGAGTCGAACTGTTTCCTCAGTTTAGTGACTGTTGGAGGGACTGGACCACTGAATCAGTTCATTCATTATCAGATACGCTGCTGTTTCAGCTCATTTCCAGTCGGAGTGACTGTCAGGCGTCTGAAAGTGAGTGTGATTGAATAACTTGTAGATCTGAGCTGCTCGAGACACGAACTGATTCGGATGCTTCAGTCCGATTTGATGAACTGGTTCAACTAGTTCAAGTAAAAGAACCAGTTCAAAAGAATGATTCGTTCATAAACCGGATTACAGGTTATAATGCTGTAAATAAGTTTCTTGCACAGACTGATTGTTTCGCTTCATAAGACCTCAATATATCATCAGGAGCCACAGGGTTTAATTTTGTGTTGCCTATAGATGCTTTTCTTGACTCTCAAAGTGACGGTAGCCATTGACTTGCATTTTCTGAATCATTAAGGAGCCCGGTTTCTTGAAGAAAAAACTGAAGAAAAAAGCTACTTGTGCAGGTGTTGTAGCCCATGACCTGTGTGTGTGTGTGTGTGCAGGTTATCTGGAGAAGCGCCGGACCGGGACAGTCTAGCATGGCTGCACAGTAATGTACAGGATGTGATGTCACTGTTACAGCATATCCCATCAGCCCCTTCTGCTCTCCCGGAGGTGAGTGACAACATTGACACGTGTGTAACACAATGTGGCTTATTCATAGAATTGACCTTTGTAAACACATGTTTGATTATATAAGTGTGTGTGTATGGTGTGTGTGTGTGTGTGTGTGTGTGTGTGTGTAGAGCGCCGCGCTGCTGGCAGGAGGATCGTCCAGTCTGCTGAATGAGCGTTTACTCAGACATAACGCAGAGCTCACGGGATTCGTTAGCCGACTGACGGAAGAGAAGAACAACCTGCGAAACCAGTTACTGAAGCTGGAGGAGGAGCTGCGCAGATACAGACAGAAGAAAACCACCTCAGAGAGCGTGAGTGAACCAATCAATCAATCAGTTACAGAAGAAAACCTCCGCCAAGAGCATGAGTGAACAATCAATCCACCAGTGAATCAATTACAGACAAAGAAAACCTCCGCCGAGAGCGTGAGTGAACAATCAATCAATCAATCCGCCAGTGAATCGATTACAGACAAAGAAAACCTCCGCCGAGAGCGTGAGTGAACCCATGAATCAGTGAGTCAGTTACAAACAGAAGAAAACCACCACAGAGAGCATTAGTGAACAAATCAAGCAATCAATCAGTGAGTCAGTGAATCAATTACAGACAAAGAAAACCTCAGACGAGAGCATGACTGAACCAATGAATCAGTGAGTCAGTTACAGACAGAAGAAAACCACTGCAGACAGCGTGAGTGAACAAATGAATCAGTCAGTGAATTAATTAATCAGTTACAGACAGAAGAAAACCACCGCCAAGAGCGTGAATAAACAAAATAATGAATGAACCAATCAGTGAATTAATTATATACAGATGAAAAGCATCGCCGAGAGCGTGAGTGAACCTATGAATCAGCGATTGAATCAGTGAGTCAGTTACAGACAGAAGAAAACCACCACAGACAGTGTGAATGAAATTATCAAAGAATCAATCAGTGAATCAATTAACTCAACCACCGCAGATAGCGTGAGTGAACAAATGAAAGAATCATTTAAGTGAGTCAGTTAATCAACCTAGTGGTTGAAAAATGCTTGCGATTGACTAATAATAATTATAAGAAATTCTTTGTCTCTTTTTTTCTTTTTCATTATTTCTGTTTTTCAATCTTTCTGCATCTTTTCCATCCTTTTTCTAGCTTTCTTGTCACTTTTTCTATCTTTATTTCTTTTTCTTTCTCTTTTGATTTATCTTATCTGTCTTGTTCACTTTTTCTTTCTTTTTTTCTAGCTTTATCTTTCTTTTTTTTATATTTCTTTCTTTCTATCCTTCAATTTGTCTTTCAATCTAGGGCTGCAAAACGATTAATCGTGATTAATTGCATTCAAAATAAAAGTTTGTTTACATGCTATATGTCTGTGTACTGTATATATAAATACACACACACATACATGTATATATTAAAGAAAAATTTTAGATTTATATTAGGGATGCACCGATACCACTTTTTCCAGTACTCGCCCGATACCGATACTTTTATTTTTGGTACTTGCCGATACCGAGTACCGATACCGATATTTTTATTGCATTTTTTTTTTTTTTTTAATATTGGGTACAGAAACCAAAAGGGTATGTATAATGTTAGTTGGTTAACTTCATTTATCAAATAGATAGTCAAACCAAAATTTATTCAGACACCTTCAACATTTCTCACATTATCACAGTTTATTCACTATAGTTTAGAAAATG
This sequence comes from Sinocyclocheilus anshuiensis, assembly GCF_001515605.1. Classification (NCBI taxonomy): domain Eukaryota; kingdom Metazoa; phylum Chordata; class Actinopteri; order Cypriniformes; family Cyprinidae; genus Sinocyclocheilus; species Sinocyclocheilus anshuiensis. The sequence goes on along the minus strand of NW_015549619.1, from coordinate 152,841 downwards.
GTAATAAAATATGAGAAGATTCAGCTTGATAATGTTAGATAATTTTGATAGAAAGGTATGTTATGGATTA
>NW_015549619.1:143572-148571 GCF_001515605.1 Sinocyclocheilus anshuiensis | reverse complement strand
GTATGTATAATGTTAGTTGGTTAACTTCATTTATCAAATAGATACAGTCAAACCAAAATTTATTCAGACACCTTCAACATTTCTCACATTATCACAGTTTATTCACTATAGTTTAGAAAATGGTAATAAAATATGAGAAGATTCAGCTTGATAATGTTAGATAATTTTGATAGAAAGGTATGTTATGGATTACAATAAACCAAAAATTATTCAGACAGCTGTTAGTATGACAGTATTTACACAACTATGAATACTTAGTCGGGCAGCCCTTAGCCTCAATGACAGCCTGTAGTCTCCTGGGCATGCTGTCATCCAGCTTCATGCAAACCTCAACTTCAGTTTTTTCCCAGACTCGGTCTGAATAATGTTTGGTCCCAAATTTGTATCAGTTTTACTGGTAGTCCACTGTATGAAGAATTTGTCAGTTTACGTTATTTTGCTATCCTCGCTTACATAAATGAACTATAGTGTCCTGCACCCACTAGTAAAAAAATATCAAAAAGTATATCTGGTCTCTGAATAATATTTGGTTTGACTGTATATCCTTCGGTTATTTTCACACTTAATTATACCCATTAAAATGTATTTTATTTGTTTTTATTTTATTCTATCTATCTATCTGTTTTCTTTCTGTAATTTAGTTTTTCTGTCTCTCTGTTGGTTTTGTAGGAAATGATGTTAAGTGTTCATGCAGACGATGTGGAAGCAGCATGTATAAAGTGACGTTGTTCTTGTGGTCAAACAGAGTTGGATCGGGGCTGGCGTGGAGCGTCAGGAGCTGGTGGTGTTTTCTAGCGAGCGTGACTCGTGGGCTCAGGAGAGGAATCGTTTGGAGAAGTCTCTCCGTCAGGCCGAGGCAGAACTGAGCCGTCTGAGAGCAGAGATTATTCACTCCGAAGCGCTGCGGGATCTGACCGCAGCCGATCTGGACAACACGGCCCTCAGGGTGAGCGTTAGCAACCAGTGATCCCTCTCACTGTTTTCTTGCTGAGCAAAACCTTTCTCTATTGGGCGGACGTTTTGGCCACCAGAGCAAAAACATTCTTTACAGCGCGCACACAAAAAAGAGCGCAACTTTTAACTGTAATGTGCAATTTATATTTGATTTGACCATTGATGTAACTAAATGATGCACATTTTAGGTTACCAGAGAAAACATTTTTTTACAGTGCTGTTACCAAGAAATTTTTAAAAAATCACCTCAATTCTTTATAATATTAGTGCTGTCAAGCGATTAATCACATCCAAAATAAAGGTTTTTGTTTACATAATATGTGTATTCTGTGTGTATTTATTATGTATATATAAATACACACACATACAGCTTATATTTTGAAAATATTTACATATATGAATATAAATATATACAAATAAATTTAATATATAAACGTAACATATTTTTCTTAAATATATACATACATAATAAATATACACAGTACACACACATATTATGTAAACAAAAACTTTTTTTTTATAAAAAATAATTTTTATTAATCGTTTGACAGCAGTAGTGTATATAAATACACACACATGCATGTAGACAATTCAGAAAAATGTTATGTTCATATATGAAATATATTTATATATAATATAAATTATATTAATATTATTATAGACATGTAAATACATGTAAATATTTTCAAAATATATACTGTATGTGTGTGTCTTTATATATACATAATAATACACAAACTTTTATTTTGGATGTGATAAATCACGATTAATCGTTTGACAGCATTAAATATAATATTGCATAATATAATACAATATAAAGATATGAAAAAATGAAGCAGATATTGGTCATGAATACGGTTTCATTTGAGTAAAACTAGCGTATATACACACAGAAATTTAAAAGTATGGACGGCAACCTGTCAAAATAAAAGTTTGGTTTAACTTGAAGAAATTGTTGCAGAAATATATTACTGTAATTAAGTAGAACGTAAGTAATACTGCTGCTACTGCTGGTGAAAAATGTATAGAAACTTTATTTTTTGAGGAATAATCCCACAATAGTTCTTCCATGTTTCAATTTGACTAGAAAAAATACAATTTGTTTCATTTTCATATTTTATGCCTTCAGTTTATAACCAGTAAAAATGTAAATAAGCAACACAGAATTTCAAAAGGCTATTGTAAAAATAGTTTTTATGCATTCAAATAATTAGACATGCTAAAACAGAATTTGTTAACAATCATAAGGTGTGAATAAATAAAAAAGGGCCCTAAACGTCATTTTTGTTAAACTTAATAAACTGATTTAAAATTATTAATTAAAATCATAAAACACATATGTGACCCTGGAGCACAAAAGCAGGTATATTTGTAACAATAGCCAACAATACATTGTATGGGTCAAAATTATACATTCCTAACAAACCATACATCAATGGAAAGCTTATTTATTCAGCTTTCAGATGATGTATAAATCTCAATTTACAAAAATTGACCCTTATAACTGGTTTTGTGCTCCAGGGTCACATATTAGACATGGTTTTTAATTAATAAATAATGAATTTTTTTTCACCGCCCGTCTGTCTCCACAGAGGATGTATGGGAAATACCTGCGAGCCGAGAGCTTCCGGAAGGCTCTGATCTATCAGAAGAAGTATCTTCTGCTGCTGCTGGGAGGATTTCAGGAGTGTGAGGAGGCCACGCTGTCTCTGATCGCCCGGATGGGAGGCTTCCCTGCACACACCTGTCTGGAGTCTGTGAGCCGTCAGCGCAGGGGCTTCACACGCTTCAGATCGGCCGCGCGCGTCTTCATCGCCCTCTCCAGGTACACACACACCTTCACACTTCACTAGGGATGTGACGATGAACCGCGAGCCGGGTAAAAATCGATTAAAATGTGTGACGATTCAAATCGGTTGAGATGCCAAACAAATCGCGATACAGTTGGAGCAGGAGTTTATATGAATGTATCTCTGAGGGGAGTCTTTAGAAAAGTTTGTGGTATTTTCTTTTCATCTTGCCTCTGAACGATGCATATTAGAGTTCATAAGCGCAGCGCTGCTTTGTTTACAGCGGTAACCAAGGAAACACTGTATCATTGCTGTTCATAAGCGCAGCTCTGCTTTGTTTACAGCGGTAACCAAGGAAACACTGTATCATTGCTGTTCATAAGCGCAGCTCTGCTTTGTTTACAGCGGTAACCAAGGAAACACTGTATCATTGCTGTTCATAAGGCAGCTCTGCTTTGTTTACAGCGGTAACCAAGGAAACACACTGTATCATTGCTGTTCATAAGCGCAGCTCTGCATTGTTTACAGCGGTAACCAAGGAAACACACTGTATCATTGCTGTTCATAAGCGCAGCTCTGCTTTGTTTACAGCGGTAACCAAGGAAACACTGTATCATTGCTGTTCATAAGCGCAGTGCTGCTTTGTTTACAGCGGTAACCAAGGAAACACTGTATCATTGCTGTTCATAAGCTCCACCTGCTGTCAGAGAGTGGATCTGCGTCTCATTCAGTCTTTAAATTCTACGGTCAAGTCACAGAGTCTTCTGGCTTCAGCTTGATGTAACCGTATTATGGAGCGGACACTGATTGGCTGATAATGCTGGATGAACGCTGTCTCCTGCAGGATGAGGTTTCTGGTGAAGCGATGGCAGAGAGCAGCTGAAGGAAGTGACACGTCTCAGATTGTCAACAGAAACGGCCTCGCTCAGATCACAGGTGACAGTCTCACATTACAAACACACACAAATACTGTCTACTGTTGTGTTACTGCTTCATATCTTTGTTGATTAAACCGTGGTACCTTTTATTTTTCAGGATTGTTTGGTGAATAGAAAGAATTAGGGATGTAACGATATTATCAATATCGTGATATCGCGATAGCAAAACTGTCTCGATATTATCGTGGTCACATGACGATATGAAACGATAGGTCTTCCGGCGCAAAAAGTGTAGTTTTTAAAATATATTTGTTTAAATCTCTTTCAAGTGTAGAAATTAGGAAAGAAGTATTGTAATTTTCCTACTGTAGTGTAAAGCGAAATTAATAAACCTATTTTTATTATTATTAGAATAATTTAACTTTTAAAAATCGCAATAAATATCGAATTTTATATTACGGTATTATCGTACCGTGAGATTTTGATATCGTTACATCCCTAGAAAGCATTAATTTGAAATAGAAATCTGTTGTGACATTATAAATGTCTTTACTGTCACTTTTGATGAGTTTAGTGTGTCCCTGATGATTAGAAGCATTAGTTTGTTGTGTTAAACATTGGCTGAAGGTGCGGATGTGAGGAACGAGTCATCGTATCTTCACCCCGGCGGTGTGGAGGCGTTCAGAGAGAGACGAGCGAGCAGCCGCGGACGCACGGGACGGGACTCTCCTCGCTCCGCTGCATCGCTCCAGCACAGGTGCAAACAATCATCCATAATGTATAAACATTTTGGCTGAGAAATCAGCCCTAAAAGATCAGTCAGTACTGTGTTTGATGAGAGACGCATTGAATGGACATTACAAAAAGTAGCTTTAGAAAGAACTGTTTTGATTTAACATTGAAAGAATAATGTTTTTTTAAAGGGGTGGTTGATTGCGATTTCACTTTTTTAATGTTAGTTAGTGTGTAATGTTGCTGTTGGAGCATAAACAATATCTGCAAAGTTGCAGCGCTGAAAGTTCAATGCAAACGGAGATATCATCTTTTAAAATTCTGGCAGTTTAATGCCTACAAAAACAACTGGTAGGGACTACAACGAGCTTCTTCCCAGGTCCGTTACGTCACGAACCCAGATAAACCCCGCCTCCGGGAACATGCAGCAAAGGGGGCGAGGCCATGCTGCGCTGCTTTAGAGAAGAGGAAGAGAAAACTAGAGGTGCATGTAAAAATCTGTTCATATATGAATCGCTATTCTGTCTTCTAACGATTCTAATGGATTCACAAGTTTCACAATCAATGTTCAAAAGCAGCAGGTTCTCAGTCCTGTTCCTCGCATCGCCCTGCTCTGCACATGCTCTGCATCTCTCTCTCTCTCTC
>NW_015549619.1:139983-142874 GCF_001515605.1 Sinocyclocheilus anshuiensis | reverse complement strand
AACACGTTAGACTGCACCCCATAAACACAATCAAGCCTAGAAAAAACCCAGTCAACCACCCCTTTAATGATTTTTGAAATATGAAATGGAAAAAAGATCAAATGATTTTCTCAATATGAAACTAAAGTCACTGTTGTAATGAGTGAGTCATTGAATCATTCATTCTTTTGATTTGTTCGAACAGGTGATTCATTTAGAAACAAAGCAAGTGACTGCCTTTTTGAATGAGTCACTGAATCATTGACTGACTTGATTTGTTCAAACAGCTGATTCATTTAGAAACAAAGCAAGTGCCTGCCTTTTTGAATGAGTCACTAAATCATTGACTTACTCGATTCATTCAAACAGTTCATTCTTTCAGAAATGAATCAATTGACTGTTTTTATGAATGAGTCACTGAATCATTGACTTACTCGATTCGTTCAAACAGCTGATTCATTTAGAAACAAATCAAGTGACCGTCTTTATGAATGAGTCACTGAATCATTGACTTACTTGATTCGTTCAAACAGCTGATTCATTTAGAAAAAAACAAGTGCCTGTCTTTTTGAATGAGTCACTGAATCATTAACTTACTTGATTCGTTCAAACAGCTCATTCATTTAGAAACAAAGCAAGTGACTGCCTTTTTGAATGAGTCACTGAATCATTGACTTACTCGATTCATTCAAACAGTTCATTCTTTCAGAAACGAATCAATTGACTGTTTTTATTAATGAGTCACTGAATCATTGACTTACTCGATTCATTCAAACAGTTCATTCTTTCAGAAACGAATCAAATGACTGTTTTTATGAATGAGTCACTGAATCATTGACTTACTAGATTCGTTCAAACAGCTGATTCATTTAGAAACAAAGCAAGTGCCTGTCTTTTTGAATGAGTCACTGAATCATTGACTTACTTGATTTGTTCAAACAGCTGATTCATTTAGAAACAAAGTAAGTGCCTGCCTTTTTGAATGAGTCACTGAATCGTTGACTTACTCGTTCATTCAAACAGCTGATTCATTTAGAAACAAAGCAAGTGCTTGCCTTTTTGAATGAGTCACTGAATAATTGATTTACTTGATTCGTTCAAACAGCTGATTCATTTAGAAACGAAGCAAGTGCCTGCCTTTTTTAATGAGTCACTGAATCATTGACTTACTCAATTCATTCAAACAGCTGATTCATTTAGAAACAAAGCAAGTGCCTGTCTTTTTGAATGAGTCACTGAATCATTGACTTACTCGATTCATTCAAACAGTTCATTCTTTCAGAAACGAATCAAATGACTGTTTTTATGAATGAGTCACTGAATCATTGACTTACTTGATTCGTTCAAACAGCTGATTCATTTAGAAACAAAGCAAGTGCCTGCCTTTTTGAATGAGTCACTGAATCATTGACTTACTTGATTCGTTCAAACAGCTGATTTATTTAGAAACAAATCAAGTGACCATCTTTTTGAATGAATCACTGAATCATTTACTTGCTTGATTCATTCAAACAGCTGATTTATTTAGAAACAAATCAAGTGACCGTCTTTATGAATGAATCATTGAATCATTGACTCACTCATTTTGTACAGTTGTCTAAATTATTCAGAAACTAATCAAATGACCGTCTTTATGAATGAGACACTAAATCATTGGCATACTCGATTCATTCAGACTGTTCATTCTTTCAGAAACAAATCAAATGACTGTCATTATGAATGAGTCACTGAATCATTGACTGGATTCGTTCAAACGGCTGATTCATTCAGAAGTTAACTAAGTGATTCTCTTTATGAATTAGTCAGTCGTCCTGCATCATGTTCATCAGTGTAAGGTGACAGACAGGTCTGGATGTGTTTTTGATGTTTGTGGCTGTAGGTTTCACTCGGCGGCCGGTGACGGCGGAGGTTTGCCGTGTTCACACCTGCAGAACTACGACCCCGACCGTGCTCTCACCGACTACATCTCTCGTCTGGAGGCTTTGCAGAGACGTCTGGGGAGTGTGCAGTCAGGTAACCACGGCAACATGCCTGTCACTTTAAATACTCCAGCTCGTTATAGAGACGGAACGCATTTAGGCCACGCCCACCAATCCAACGCTCTCCACTGACTCTGTATTGCGGGAAGCTGCCTCCTTGTCATTTCTGACTTATAACAAAAAACAGAACAATGTCTAAAAGCTGCTGTGTGAGAAGATGTACAGCAAACAAGCTAAAATACCCAGAACTACGCTTTTATAAGCTGTCGAGCCAAAAAAATGAGCGTTTAAGGACACAAATAGTTAGATGTCAGTATTTCATTCGGATGATTTCTCAAACAAAAGGAAGGTTAGGAAAAGGGACACTAGACCAATATAATTTAGTTTCTCAATATATCTGCTCCTCTCAGGTTCACATCGGGTGGTCAAATAATCATGGTTAAAAATAATGAATGGTTCCGGTCTCCGATTACGTTTCCCTCCAGTGTGCGCAGTTCTCAGAGTAATAAACACGTTGCGCTCTACTTTTGTGACCCTCGTTTTTTGGGGTCGACAGCTTTTAAAAACATAGTTTTAAAAAATCTATATATTATATTAAAACAGTAAGCCCCGTGAAGCCGTGGTTTACAGTGAATTTATAACAGCTAAGGGGAATTTAGTCTCTCAATATATCTGCTCCTCTCAGGTTCACATCGGGTGGTCAAATAATCATGGTTAAAAGTAATGAATGGTTCCGGTCTCCGATTACGTTTCCCTCCAGTGTGCGCAGTTCTCAGAGTAATAAACACGTTGCGCTCTACTTTTGTGACCCTCGTTTTTTGGGGTCGACAGCTTTTAAAAACATAGTTTTAAAAAAATCTATATATTATATTAAAACAGTAAGCGCCGTGAAGCCGTGGTTTACAGTGAATTTATAACAGCTAAGGGGCGTTG
>NW_015549619.1:139374-139717 GCF_001515605.1 Sinocyclocheilus anshuiensis | reverse complement strand
ATATATCGGCCGATATTTGGCATTTTTTAAATATCGGCATCGGCCGATAAGTTTTCCTGTTTGGCCGAAGCGTTCGAGGCGGGACTTTTAATTTGACGGTGCGACAGACTTTTATTTTGACGGCGCTGAGAATGGCAGCGCCTGAGCACAGTGTTCACATTCTCCCTCTTGTTCGCTGTCGTCGTTAACAGTTCTGTCCACGGACAGAAGTCTGTCTAATAATCAGATAGAACGGTTAAACAAAGGAATTAAAATGTATACAAAAAGTATTATAACGATTGCTTTTATATTATCATTCTTTCTTGTTTGCCGTCAGCATTCAGCAAATACGCATTTATATAAT
>NW_015549619.1:134195-139127 GCF_001515605.1 Sinocyclocheilus anshuiensis | reverse complement strand
TTTTTTTATTAAATATTTATTTATTTGTGAAAAATACTTTGTCATCTAAAGTATAAGTATGTTTATTTAACAGATTTATTTTTTAATCCATTTTCAAATTATTTTTCAAGCCAATCAGAATCAAGGACCGGAACTATCCGTTTTATAAATAAATATATATATATATATATATATTTAGTATTTTTTATGCCTATCAAACAGCTGAAAGCATGTAAAGCTTTCTGAATGGCAAGCGCTTGCTGTCTTCTGTAATATCATTTAGAAATAATAAAGGACTAGATTTGATTTCATTAATAACGAATGGATTTTTTATGCTGATTGAAGCGTTTTTGCCGCAGGTTCCTCTTCGTACGCTCAGTTGCACTTTGGAGTCAGAAGATGAAGGTCTTCATTTACATTGAAACTGGCTTGAAGAAACGCAGTTGCCTTCTCTTGTGCTGAGCTGCTGTGCTTTTGTGTTCTGATGATAAACCTGTACAATTCTGTGGGACCAAAACCACGTTTGTTTGTTTTTGTTTTGTGTTTGTGTGAATCATCTTATAATCGAGCTTCCGTTGAAACCGCTTCAACGTCTGTGCATTAGTTCTACCTTATTTGTTGTTAAAGCAAAGCAATCATGTTACTGTATATTTGTGGAATGCTAATTTAAGTTGATTAATTTAAGAGGTGTTGAGAGAGTTTGCTGCTGCGCTGAGCCACGCTGTACTCGTCACAAACACTAATTAAACGAAGGCCAAACGAGCCTCGTTAAGGCTTTCCGAGCTTATCAGATACTCTACACTGTGTTTTATTTGCTCGCTCCCGTGAAAAGACCGCAGGACATTTGTAGAAGACATATTTTTGTAAAGGTAGGAGCTTCGGATTTTATGGGTATTTTGTCAAAACTGAAATAAAAATTAATATAATATTTGAAAACTGCCTTTGACTCTGTTCTCTTTTTCTCATTGTTTTTTTGACTAAAGATTGTCTTTTCAAAACCTTATTCCGTAATCCATGTATATTTTCAGTAAATTTTTCATTGGAAACCACTTAATTTATTGCGTTCATCAACAATTCAAAAATGTTTATCAGTCATTATTTAAAAAAAAAAAGAAAACATGGACAGAAAACTAATACAAACATTTATAATTATATCAATAATCACTGATTTTCTTCACTTGTTTTATGAGCTAAATACTGTATGTATTTCATGATGACCCACTGTTATTTATATTATATGACAGTTGTTAAGGCATTTGGAAGTAAATATGTTGAATATTATTATTATTGTTATTGATATGTCATGTATGCATGTTTATACATATATAAATTTTGTATATATAATATATTAATTAAAAAATTTTTTTTTAAGTATTACAAACACAGCCAGGGGTACAACCAAATAAACAAAGACACACAATGAAAATAAAATGAAGAAATAAAATTAAAAACATTAAAATGTTTACAAATAATGACAAATATGACTTTAAAATTAAAATCATTCTCTATTTCGTAACTGGGGAGCAACTAATTGTCCAGTCTACCTCATCATGGCCTAAGTATTATTCATGAGCTAAAAGCTCCGCTTTCTATCATTTTATTATTTTTATTTATTGTATTTTATTATTAATTATGCATTTTTGTTTATTCTGTTGTACCCCAGACTGCATTTGCTGTTCTTTAAAATCCATGTAAAAATTAAAGAAAGAAAACACCTTAAAGATTCGTTAATGTGAGGACATTGACCGCTCCAGATACGTTAAGTTACTCGAGCACGTGACAGCAGGATGGATTCTGATTGGCTGTCAATGTTTGTATCATTCATCAGCTGGGGAAAAAAAACGCTCTGTAAGTGATTCCAACGATATCGTTTCTCTGTGCCTTTATCGTTATAGCTGTGGTGTGTGGACTCTGCTATTCTTTAATATTGAGAACGAATTATTAGAACTATATCTTTAATAAACAGACGATATCGTTCGCTGGTGTGGACGCTAATATCGTTATCTTTATAGACCGATTCAGAGGAGACGTCACAGCTACGTCACTTGCAGCTGCGCGCGCATCCTGAATGTTTACAAACCTATCGAACGGGGCTTTACTCGTGAGTATCTTCACAAACTTTTATCATCTTTTGTGATTTTGATTGATTTTTGTCGCTGCATATCTGTATAGTCCCTCTAAACTGCGACCAAGCCTATATATTTGAATATGAAGTCGTTGAGAGTTTTCAGCGTTTAAATATTAGAACAAATATTTTTTTTGTTTTCAGTCAAATGTAAACATAGATTTTACATGACAACCTCCATCCGTTCCTAGATGCTTCTGGTTGATTTTTTTAGTATCCTGTGGAAATATCGTTTAAAACCTCGCTGTAATGACATTTCGATGCAGTGTGAATGAAAAGTCATAAAACGGTTTTCAACGGTTAAGACGTTGTGTGGTGATTTTATGTAATATTTTACATTTTAAAGTATTTGAAACAAACATAATGTTTATATCTCGTAATCCGAACCATTACTTGTTCTGTAATATTTACTTAACGTGTATTTGAAACCAACATAACGTTTATATCAAGTAATCAAGTCTGTGAAAAGCTTCGTTTTTCGTTGTTTATTTTCTCAATCTTGTGTCTAAACTCGGGTACAAAGAGTTCATTGTTAAGTAGTGATTATTTTATGATTAACAGAAACTATTCAGAGTCTTAAACCAGTTTTGTTATCCTCTAACTCTGTTCTCGTGTTTGATTGGACGATGGGAACGCAGCGTACCGGAAGTAGAAGGATCCGCGCGTCTTGAGGAGGTTTTCAGTCTCTTATGAGTGAGAATCTCAGAGTTTCTGTTGGTCTTCTCGGAGTTTGTGTCAGTGTGTGAGTGTGTGGTTCGTTCTGGAGTCTGTGTCTGTAGTTTGAAGTGTTTCTAATGTGATCAGATCGTGTCACTGTCACTGAGATGTGTAGCGCGCTGAATCACTCCATCAGCGCTGAGAGTTTGCAGTTATCGCTTCTTGGCCTTTTGGCTAAGATCGAGTGTGATCGACCCAAATGGATGCAACGAGAGAGGATGCACCTTTGCCGACCATGGTGGTGCGGCTGAAGAATACGGTTCGTTTACAAGTCAAGGTAGATGCGGCTGCTGATGTTAAGAGAAGATTTGGAAGAGAGTTCGTGGTGACTGAGGTGTTGAGAGAAGTTTTTGGTGTTTTGGCATCTTTAATTTTTTGCTTGCAAGATTTTTCAAACTCTGGTTTTATGGATTTGACTTTTTTTCAATTAAGAGACTGTTGCATTCTATGAAGCATGGGTGAAGAAGAAAGAACACCAGCGTTTAACAGGCCTGCATCTCTACCCTGCCTTTGCTCAGGATTTTCTGCCACTAACGATCCACCTGTACAATCCTTTTGTGGAGGATGGGGACGTCTTAACATTCTTGGCCAGGTATTGTGAGACGGTGAGAGGAGGTGAACGTTTGAAGGACCGGTTTGGTATATGGACTGGAAAGAGAAGATACCTGGTTAAGTTGCGTGCAGACACAGCGTCACCAGGTGGTTTAGTACATCCACCTGGGTCTTTTTTCATTGGATCAAACAGGGGCTTTTTGCACTATCCAGGTCAACCGGTGTACTGCAGGAGGTGCGGTGGGCAGGGGCATGTGAAAGCAGACTGTACAGGACAGAGATGCTGCTTTTGTGGATCATCTGTTCCGGGCATGTCCTAGCAGACAGAAAACATATGCCAGCCTGTTTAAGGAGGGACAAGGTCTGCAGGCTGATTTTGAAGGACTATTGATGAGTGTTCCGGGCGGAGGGGAGAGTCAAGAGGCAGGCCCTTCAGGAGTGGGTGCAGGTGGTGGAACGGTGAGAGGGCAGGCGGCGGAAACAAGCAACGGAAATGAAGGCGGTGTGCAGGAGCCTCAGATGAGTCCTTCGCAGCAATGGTCAGAGGTCGATGTTGCAGAGGTACTGTGTGGCATTTACGAGGAGACGGAGCTTGGGAAGGCAGAGTCTACAGGTGGCGAAGTGTAGTCTTCTTCTGCAATGGAAATGGAGCAGGACACGATGGGGCCTGACACGGGCTAAGACCTAAGGAGAAGGAAGCTTTGTGAGGATGTTACTGGAGATCGGGGAAGGAAGTGCAGTAAAGTCCAAGAACCTGTACTCAGGCCGGTCCAGAGCAAGGAGGCTGTGGGTGAGATGGACACTGGGAAGAGGGTGGTGGGGGAAAGTGGGATAAAAGGGAGAGTGCGGGGTGGAGGGGTTTTGGAAAAGGTCAAGTCAATTTTGCGGGAGGATAAGGAGGGAGGGGAGAAGGGGAGTGAAGGAGGGGAAGGAGGGGAAGTCCTGGTTAAGTTGCGTGCAGACACAGCGTCGCCAGGTGGTTTAGTACATCCACCTGGGTCTTTTTTCATTGGATCAAACAGGGGCTTTTTGCACTATCCAGGTCAACCGGTGTACTGCAGGAGGTGCGGTGCGCAGGGGCATGTGAAAGCAGACTGCACAAGACCGAGATGCCGCTTTTGTGGATCTGCAGAGCACATGGCGACGTCTTGTCCAGAACCAAAAACCTGCAGTTTATGTGGAGGAGGAGATCATCTGTTCCGGGTATGTCCTAGCAGACAGAAAACATATGCTTTGCAAGAATGCCATTTGAAGGATAAAAAAGATGTCTCTGTTTTTTCTGCGGGGTGGGAAATGGGGCCTTCTTTTTGGGGTGTGGGGAATGTCAATGCAGACAGGGTGGGTATCTTATTTTATTCATGGGACTTTGTTATTGAGTCTGCTTTTGTTATCATCCCAGGGAGGGTAGTGGTTGTGGATGTGAGGTGGAGGAGGATAGCTTTTCGCTTCGTATATGTTTACGCCCCAAGTAAATTGGGTGATAGGGAGGGTTTTTTGGATAGTTTGAATGCAATTTTGTATACAAATAGACTGATAGTGCTGGGAGGGGATTTTAATGT
>NW_015549619.1:119297-134022 GCF_001515605.1 Sinocyclocheilus anshuiensis | reverse complement strand
GTGGGAGGTGGGAGGCGGGGGAGGGGGGTGTGGAGGTTCAATACTTCCTTTCTGAAGGACAAGGTTTTTTGTATAGCGCTTTTTCATTTGGTAGCCGGTTGGAAAAATCTGCAAGGTTTGTTTCAGTCACAAGGGGAGTGGTGGGAGGGGTTCAAGGAGAGGGTAGCGGTTTTCTGCCGTAATTGGGGCAGGGAGAAGGCAAGATTTAAGCGGGAAAAAGCTAGTAAGTGGTCAGAGGAGCTGCAGGCTCTGTGGGCAGGTGCTGCTTTGGGGGCAGCTGAGGGATGGTCTAGGGCTAGATATCTGCAGGAGGAAATGAAGGATCATTACTGGGAAGAAGCTAAGTAATTTTTACAAGGTTCAAGCGTCCGGAAGCGGCTCTATGATGAAAAGCCAACCAGTTTTTTCTTTGCAACAGTGCGGGGTAGGCAAAGGAAAAGTTATATGGAGGGTTTGAGGGGGGGTGCAGACCTCGGTGAAGGGGATGCTGAAGGTCGCTGAAGGGTTTTATAGAGAGTTATTCAGTGATAGAACTCCTTCAGTTACAGCAGATGGGAAGTTTTTTGAGGGTCTGGAAGGGGGATTAGGGGAGGAGGAAAGGAGAGCACTAGAAGGGGCCTTGACCTTGCAAGAGGTTAGTTCTGCAGTGGCTTCCTTGAAAAAAGGCACGGCTCCAGGATGTGATGGCCTTCCAGCGGCCTTTTATGAGGTGGTTTTGCCGTGGGTAGGAAGGGATCTGGTGGGAGTGTACCAGGAATGCTTTAGAAGGGGGGAGTTGGTAGAGACAATGAGAACAGGGCTGGTAACATTACTGCATAAGAAAGGGGCGAAGGAAGAGTTAGGGAATTGGAGGCCAATTACTTTGCTGACCACGGATTACAAAGTGTTGGCAAAAGTCTTGACAGAGAGACTTAATAAGGTCGTTGGAGCAGTTGTCCCCCCCTTCTCTATGTTTTATCTTTAGAACCTCTGTTGGGGGCTTTGAGGGCGGCGCCTTCTCTTAGGGGTGTTCACTTGCCTGGAGGTGGAGGCATTTGTGCCAAAGTGGCTGCTTATGCAGATGACACAACCGTGTTTTTGACTTCGGAGCGTGACTTTGAGGTGGTTGGTAGAATTCTGGAGGAGTTTGGTCAGGTGTCTGGGGCACGAGTTAATGTGGGTAAGTCATCAGTTATGTTCTTTGGTCAGTGGGCTGAAAGAGCAGAGGAAAGAGGAGGGTTTAGTATTTGTGCAGATGGGTTGAAAATTCTTGGAGTCAGATTTTTTAGAGGAGACAGCGCTAAGGAGAACTGGGAGGCAAGATTGAAGGTAGTGCGGGGGAAGATAGTAAGGTGGAATTCTAGGGGTCTGTCTTTGTGGGGAAGGGTAGAGGTGGTAAAGGCTGATCTTCTCCCAAGCCTAAATTACTTAGCTTATGTGTTTCCAGTTCCCTTTTGGTTTGGGAGAAAATTAGAAAGGCTAGTTTTCTCTTTTTTTGTGGAAGAATAGCACCGAAATGGTTGCTAGGGGGCAGATGTACAGATTGGTTAGGGAGGGGGGTACCTTGCATTCCATTGAAGATGGAGGCTATTTTCTGCTCCTGGGTAGCTCGCTTAGCATCCCAAGAGAGGGAGCACAAGGCTAGGTTTTTAGCCCAGTTTTGGCTGGCTTTTCCTTTGAGGTCTTTGGGTAATTGGAGGGGAACGAGGCCCTGGTCTGCAAATAGGCCAGAGCATTATTGCAGGGCAGTGGACTTTATTGCTCGGAAGCCTTGGTGTTTAGAGCAGTCCCTGATTTTAGAGCAAAGAAAACTGTACCACAAACTGAGTGAGGAGCTAGTGGAAGGGGTAGAAAAAGTGGTATTGCCATATGAAGTGAGTTGGATAATGTTGCAGCCATCGTATTTAACAGGCTTTTGCAAAGATCTCAACTGGTTAGCTACCTTGGGTCGGTTACCAGTGAGAGAGAGGTTGCATAGACATGGCTCTCCAAGGTGCCCGACAGGTTGTGGCAAAGAGGAGACAATAGAGCACGCCTTATGGTCGTGTCCGGGAGCAGCAGAGCTCTGGAGGTCAGTCATGCAGTGGTGGGAGAGGTGGAGGGGGCCAATTATTACAAGGGACTTAGTGTTGTACGGGGTGGATTTAGACGGTTTTGAATCACAACGAAGGAGAGTAATTTGGGGTACGATCTCAGAGGGGAAGCATGTTCTGTGGGAATGGAGAACAATGTGTTTGAGAAAACAGATTCCTCGTTTGGAACCTGAAAGATTATTTGTACAACTGCTGGGGAAAATGTCGGCAGAGGTTAAAGCGTTTAGAATGTGTTTTGGGGATGAGGTGACCTGAAGAGTATGGAGAGGGCTGCAGAAGGTTGGGGTGGGGTAGTGGGAGTGACCTTTTTTTGGGCTTTGCCTCTGTGCAATGTGGGTGTTTGATTTTGAAACTTGATGTACTTTTGATTTTTAGTTTTGATTTTTATGATGGAATGCTGGAAGAGGATTTATGTTGTATCTTTGTACAGTGAACTGTTGTAAAGTATGGTTTTGGTGATGATAAAAAAAAATAAAAAAAAGTCTGTGCTTATCAGTTTAATATCTGATACGTCCTCTATCCGGGGACTATATATTAAATTGATTATTGTAGTTGGGAGATGGAATAGGGGCTTGCTCCGTACACTCCACGCATCGACCTGGTATTGCAGTATCTCCAGGAACGGTGCATCCCCTTTTGGGGAAATAACGGTTGTGAAAAATAGATTATAATATTTTGGACGTGTCGTACTGTGTTAGACTGTTAAGTGATGTGAGTATAGCTCAGTGCGAGTTGTTCCGGTATTAGCCAATGTATATAAATTGGTGTAGTAAAAAATGCTCAAAATTAGTATTTTGTTGGAGCAGTACATCTATTATGGAAGCTTTTTGTCCACTTTAACTAATCATCTGTGGTGCCTGAGAATAAGTGATGGGAAGTTCAGATCATTTTACCGACTCGGACCTTTGAGTCTCGTTCAACAAAATGAACGAATCTTTTTTCCCCGAGTCATTTCGTAAAACCCGAAGACTTGAAACAGGTGAACTACTTGACTAATTCCAGTACAGAACCTATATGATGTTGCGCATGCGCGACTGAACGAATCACTCCCCGAGACGACTCGTTCTTCCCGAGTCACATTAAAGATTCGTTCAAAATGAACGACCCAACACTACTGAGAAACAACCGCAAAATGGGCTCATGGTGCAATGTAAAAAATTGGAAAGTACTAAAAATGTGGGGTTTGTTAAAGCAGTATGTCTATTATGTCGGTTTTAAAGTGTCATCTATGTTGGCCGAGAAACAGCACTGTGAAATTGTGCTGATGCCGCAGTATGGCTGTTTGCATTGTCCTGTATGACAAGATCAAAGGCCAATTAGAAGAAAACTGAGAAGTGCTCAAAAGTTGGATTTTGTTAGAGCGGTACCTCTAGTATAAAGATCTTTTGTCCACTTTAAAGCATGCTCTTTCTGGGATGAGAAACAGCGCTGTGAAATGGTCTGATGGTACAATATGGCTGTGTGCATTGTCCCAAATGCCAAATTCAAAGGTCAATTAAACAAAACTGGTACAGTGACAATTGCTCAAAATTTGGATTCCATTAGGGCAATATCTTTAGTATCAAGGTCTTTTGTGCACTTTACTGCATCATCTGTGCTGGCCGCGAAACAGCGCTGTGAAATGAGCTGAAGGTGCAATATGGTGAAATGTGAATTGTCCCGAATGCCAAGTTGAAGGCCGATTCAAACAATTGTAATATGGAAAAGTTTTTAAAAATGTGGATTTTGTTAAGAGTTGCACCTCTAGTATAAAGGCATTTGTCCGCTTTAACGCATCATCCGCCAGGATACCGATCGAGTCCTTGATCAGATCTATATTCATGTGATAAATGTTTTAACATAGCTCAAACTCAGTTTGAAGCATAGACTGTATAAAAACATGGACGTAGTGTCCGTGACGTCACCCGTAGGTTTCCGAAGAGCGTTTTTGAAGCTCAAAAGTGGGCGGAGCCGGCCGTCACCATCCTGGCAGCGCGTCACCGCGCGTCACTCCCAAATAATCGATGTTGGCTTCACGAGAGAGAGCGGGAGGTTGCCGCTTGGTTTGAAGGCGATTCATTTTCAAGATCTGCAGCATATCTCATCTGCAGAGGCGCCGCGTCAAGACTTTTATTTTGAAACTATTTGTTTACGTCCGAATGTGCGTCTTGCGTCACGCCGGCGCCCGTCGTTAGAGAATGAGCGTCGCACCCGAAGCAGCACATGATTTGTGTTTATAAAGTTAAATAATGACGGTGTGCAGCTTCTTTCTTCAAGGTCGCTGTAGATACGGAGAAAAGTGCTGGATTGAACATCCGAGAGGCGGAAGAGGAGGAGATTACAGAGGAAACCAGCGGAGGTCAAACAAACACATCACACATTTATATTTAACATTATCATGTTTTCATGAGAAAAATAGCATCAAAAACAGCCTGAGTGCCTTTTACAAAACAGTTACCGTCGTATGATCTGTTTTGGACACTTATCATGCTGCTAACTGCTGTGAAAAAGTAGTGTGCTTAATTGTATTAAATGTGTACTTAAAATTATTTACTTTTAAGGCCACTTAAGTGAGAGTGCACTTTGTAATAATGTCAAATGTAAAGTTTTACTTTAAAATATTTAAATCACTTTTGATGTGTTGACTTTAGTGACTTTTATTTAATGTGTATATATAAATACAAACACATGCATGCATATATTTCAGAAAAAATGTATATTAAATATATTTATATAAATTTAAATATATTAGTGCTGTCAAACGATTAATCGCGATTAATCGCATCCAAAATAAAAGTTTTTGTTTACATAATATATATGAGTGTGTACTGTGTATATTTATTATGTACATATAAATACACACATGCATGTATATATTTCAGAAAAATGTTATTTTTATATATTAAATATATTTATATATTATATAAATGTATATTTTCAAAATATATATACTGTATGTCTGTATGTGTATATATACATAATAAATATACACAGCAGACTCACATGCATTAGATGCGACTTTTTGTGAGTGGTTGGAGGGTTTTTATCTTAGTGTTTGAGTATTTTGTGAGTGTTATTTGTGTGTTTTGCAGGGTTTGTCGAGGTGTCTCCTGAGGAGCTGAGGCTGGAATATTACAACTTCATTTCTACAGTGAAAGACAAGATTAATAAGCAACATGCAGCAGCATCGGTGCATCTGAGGGAGCTTTTATTTGCACAAATGTAATAGTTAATGTCAGGGTCTAAACTGAGATTTTACCTCACCACGGCTGCATTTCTTTGATCACAAATACTGTAAAAATAGTGAAATATTATTATGATGTAAAATAGCTGTGTTCTCTGTGAATATCTGTTAAACTGTAATGTATTTCTGTGATGCGCAGCTGTATTTTCAGCATCATTACTCCAGTCTTCAGTGTCACATGATCTTCAGAAATCATTCTAATATGCTGATTTGCTGCTCAAGAAACATTTCTGATTATTATCAATGTTGAAAACAGTCGTGCTGCACGATATTTCTGTGGAAACCGTGATACATTTTATTTGTCAGGTTCACAGATGAATAGAAGCATTTGTTTGAAATAGAAATCTTTTGTAACGTTATAAATGTCTTCGCTGACACTTTTGATAAATGTAATGCTTCCTTGCAGAGTAAAAATATTCATTTAATTTTAACCCAAACCCATATTAGCAAGTATTATTCCTACAATTTATCCTAAAATGATCAGCAAATATCATAAAATTATCAACATACCTAAAAGCTATCATTTTGAAAGTTTTTAAATTCCTTGTTTTTATGTACGTTTTGTTTATTTTTGAATTCCTTGAAAATGCTTGAATTGTAATGTAGTGTGTTCAAGGTTTGAAAAACGCTTGGATTTTGGATAAAGTGCTTGAAAATGCAGTTGCACTGGTTTCATAATAATTCGTCGGCTGTAATCTGTATGTGTGATGCATATTACGGTTAAAACGAGAACTAAATACTTGGATAGCCTCCTGTTAAGTCTGTTTTTTCATATAAAAGGTCAATAAAAATGCCCCTGCACAGTTACACAAAATCTTTTGAGACAAGCGATTAAAGTGAAAAAGAATAAAAAGTGTTTTGCAGCATTCGTTTAGATCTGCTCACAATCCATATGATTTTTTTATGCGTGTTTTATCCCCAGCGTTGAGCATCATAACAAATCACACACGTTTGCTTAGCGCTTGTATGAAGAAGTCTTAAAACGTGAGCACGCACAGACAAAGAACCGTGATATGGTTTAGGCCTATGTGACGATTAAACTAAACTTTTTAAATTAAGATAACAATTTATACTTGTGTGTGTGGGTGTGTTTTAAATTAAGATAATTTACAGCTACTTTTGAATAACCCCTTTTTCTTAAAATAGCTTAAAGGCTGAAATGTGAGGTTTATCAGTATATAAAACTTTATAAAAAAACTACTGTTATTGAACATGCAAATCATGTTTGTTTGTTTTGTTTTGTACGAGTCATTAACATGTTACCATAGACATCGCCCTACCCCACTCATACAGTATTCATTTCATTTGTGCAGGTCTTAAAAAGCCTTACATTTCATTTTAAAAAATCCTGCAGATACGCTGTAAATTATTTTATTTTTAATTCTTTTAATTGTATAATTTATGTAATGTATGTTGGCTATTTATATTAGGCAATGTTATGTGCAATCCAGGTGGTTTTTAATAGCACAATAACAGCTGATTTAAAGTGGAGAACTCAAGTATGTAAACGTATTATAAAGCCGAGAGTTCCGGTGCTTGATTCTGATTGGCTGAGCCACGTTCAAAGCTGTTGTAAATGACTCTACAAAGTAACATACACCTTTGTTTACGTTTGTGTGTTGCTCGGCAACCACTTTGTAGCAACCACAACTGTTTCTGAGGAGCTACATTGTTTGGTGGAAGAATACTGTTTTTATTAATATCATTACACTTTATTTGCTCTGTTTTATTTTGTGAAACCTTACTACGTATACGGAATAACCGTTTTATAAAAGCAATAAGCCCCGTGAAGCCGTGGTTTACAGTGGATTTATAACAGCTAAAGGAGTTTTAGGCACTCTGCTTCGCGTCTAACAACGCCCCTTAGCTGTTACAAATTCACTGTAAACCACAGCTTCACGGGGCTTACTGCTTTAATTTACCACAGTTGTAAAATGCTGGAAAAGCTTGAAAATGCACTTTGAAAGTGCTTGACTTTTACTTTGGAAAAGGTGAAAGAACCCCGTTTTATGATGATTTTACTTCTTTGTATGTAAAGCACTTTGAATTAGCATTGTGCATGAAATATGCTATATAAATAAACTTGCCTTGCCTTAAAACAGAGTTATGTTGGCAGTTACAATTGAACAAATTATATTTCAAGCTTTGGAGAACTTATTTTAGAAGATGGATCCAGAAAGACGAATGTTTTTATTAACTGATGTTAACAAAGATTAATAAATGAATACGGGAATGCTTAAAATATAGTAAACATGAATAAAAAATGTATATCAGTCTTAAATCGGTCTGAAATGAACACTCAGCAACATAATTCTGTTTTTAGATGGATTCAAGATGAATTGTACACATCCAAAATGTAGAGTCTGTAAGCTTTTTTAAATGTTTTTATTTTTTTTTAAGTCAGTAATAATCAATTTAAAATAAATGTCTTCTATGTGAATGTTTTAATATGTAAATAAATATACATTATACATACATACTGTAACAAATGTGTTTCTCATTGTTAATGTATTAACTATGATGGGACCTTAATGTAAAGTGCTACCCAAATTGTTAATAAGTTGAATTTTATAAAATGTCCGTATTTATTGTTTGTTAAATGTTGAATCTGCCACGTGATATCTGAAATATATTTAAATACAACCCAGGGTTATTATAGTTAACTAAAACTAAAATTAAAAACATTAAAAACATTTTGATTACCTGAAATAAAATAAATGTTTTAATTTCATCTAGCCGCCAAGACAGCTTTTCTCATTTTCATTTAGTTTCACTTGATGTACTAAAATAACTAATATAAACACACACACCATACACACACAGACACACTCACAGTCTCACACACACACACACACTCATACACACACACACACACACACACACACACAAATTGTAAAAAATGTACAAATTTTTACATGAAGAATAAAAAGGTGGATAATGGCCTAAGCAATGCCTTAAACACCTAGCTATAGCAAAGCAAACACCTACAACCTAACGCTTTTGCAATAAATTATTATAGTACCATTATATCCAAAACCTATGATGTCATAGTACGTTTTAATAATATTAATATATATTAAATTAATTAATTATTATGAAATTAACGTTACACGAATTTGATTTAAATATGCTGTGATGGATGCAGTTTCCCGGGAAATCCCTCCCGACAGCTCTAAACAATTATTTTATGCTTAGGATATAAATTTAGGGTACGGCTGTACGGTTTGGAAGATGGTTTTATGATATACTCGCTCATTGAAAAATTGTCCATTTCGAGGAAAAAAATTACATAGTGTGACTTTAAAGATGCGTTTTGGCGCGTCTTTTCATCCGGGTCTTCTGACCGACGAATGATTGGCGGAGACGCAGCGCGCGGAAGCGGGAAACGCAAACACGGACGCATGTCTCGACGCGACGCGTCCGAGGGCGGCTTTAAACATGTTTTCGCGATCCTGCGCTCGTTATATCCGCGCGTTCAGACTCTGGAGGAGTTCGCAGACGGACTCGTGTTCTCGGACGGACGGAAACCGGCTCTTCTTGAGGAAAAAGACGGCGCGCGTTTTCAAAAACTCGCGGGAGGCCTGATCATATGCGCTCGTGAGCCACCGCAGCAGCTGCGCGAGCCCGCACAGGTACCTCACACACCTGTTTGAGTAAAATTATTTCTACATCAATCATATTCTGCATCACTCTATATCAGTCCTCCTGACCGAAATCGCTTTGTCATTGTTTACAAATAGCGTATACATCTGCCATAGCTGACCGTCGTTAATTCGCAAGTGTCTCATACGTAACGTTACTTCATATTTCATAACTTACTCAGAAACATAAAACATACAGACCTGCCAAAAAGAACTGTAGTATTTGACATGGACGTAATGTAATGTTATGGTACCATGGTATTCTTTTACGTACCTCGGAGTACCATGGTATTACTGTACATGTATAGCGTGTATGATATGACATATATCATAATTATGTAACATTTCTGTTAAGATAGGCCTAATTGTTGGTCAATAACACATCAGAAAAGTTTGTATGTTCATTCATCAGATTATCAATTTCTTGCACATTTCCTGTTGAATGTCCCTAACAATTTTTGGTTTTGGTCCCTGACATTATTTTATGGTTGTTAAAATAAAACTAAAAATAAAGTTCTTAGAAAATTATTATTTAGGCTAATTCCCGAAATAACCAGTTATACTATATATATTTATTTATTTTATTTATTTAGTCGTTTAGCAGACGCTTTTATCCAAAGCGACTTACAAATGAGGACAACCAATTGTAGTAATTGTAGTATTAAAACAACTAAAAACAGATCCAAAACTAAAAGCTAAAACTTTATAAATACTACCTATACACATTTAAAAAATAAAGAGATTAAATAAAAATGACAAATGCATACAACAAAATTTCAGAACTTAACATTTAAAAGAAAAACAAAAAATAAAGCTAAAAACAATTCAAAATATTAAAGAACAAAAGGTATAAGAGTACAATAATGATTCTAACATAACACTAAGCCAAACACCAAAAAAACAACTACATATATGTGTATGTACAACCTAGGCCATTGCTAGGGTACCCAGGGTGGTTGCTATGCCGTTGCTATGCGGTTGCTAGGCTACCCGGGGTGGTTCCTAAGGTGTTGCTATGCTGTGGTTGCTAGGGTACACGGGGTGGTTATATATATATATATATACACACACCAAATCTTAAGGTCTTCATTTTTTATATTGTCGCAAAATGTAGGTATATTATTGTCTGCTAAATGTGACTATAGAGTATGAAGATATTACAAGCATAAACATTATTTTCTTTAAAGCTGCATTGTTTCAATGTGTAATATGAAAAGTGCTGTACAAAAAAAAAGGCAGTTACTAAAGTTATGGAATCTTGTTTCCGCGACAGAATAACAATTTTAATTGCGCATTTTTATCTCACAATTGTAACTTTTTCCCTTAAGTTCTATATATAAACGTACAATTCTGAGGGAAAAAAAAAGTCAGAATTGTGAGATATAGCCTAAAATTTATATAAAAAAGTCAGAATTGTGAGTTACGAAGTCGCTTTTACATTTATTATTTTTTACTGGGGTGGAAAAAAAAAAAAAAAAAGAATTCTGAGAGACATATTCAGAATTACAAGATATAAACTTATAATCAAGAGATTTTATGAGAGGAATTGCGAGGAAAAAATAGAATTGTGAGTTAAAAAGTCACAATTACCTTTTTTTTAAAATTCCGTGGCAGATTTAGAATTATCTCACAATTTTAGATATAAATTTTGAGAAAAAAGTCAGAATTGTGAGATGTAAACTCAATTGCAAGAGGAAAAAAAAGTCGGAATTCTGTGTTTATATCTTTCTTTGAACAATGTCCGAATTGTGAGATAAAAAGTTGCAATTACTTTTTAATATTTTTATTTTAATTTGTTTTTTATTCTGTGGCAGAAACATAGTTTCTATACAATGTTCTATGTTAGTTTTGGTCTAATTTAGTAAAAATTGTTAAAAGAAAACAAATATTTTAACATAAAAAATGGTCGTAAGATTTTGTTCAATGTTTGATTTCAGCTCAGCACGCTGCCGGAGGTTTTAGCGTTCACGCTAAACCACATCAAGCGGAAGAAACTGAGGAACGTGCTGGGATTCGGCTATCAGTGCAGCAACGTGGCGGCCTGTTCGGACCCCTTCCGTTTCCACGGCGACGTTTCGCAGACGGCCGCCTCCATCAGCACCAGCGAGCTGTGGAAGCGGATCAACCAGCGTCTGGGAACAGAAGTCACGCGATACCTGCTGCAGGATTGCGCAATCTTTGCCACCGTCCCGCCGTCCTGTTTGCTGCAGGTGTGCGGCGAGCCCGTGTACGATCTTCTGCTGCCGTGCACCTGGTCCGGATTCTTCCTAGACCACGGCGCGACTGAAACATTGTACGGCGTGACGCGCAAGACTCCCGTCGGCGTCGCGCGGAAGAAAGTCGCGAGAGATGATAAGAAAATAGTTTCGAAAAAAAAGAGAGCGAGAGAGGAGGAAGTGGACGACAAACGGGAAGATTGTCCGGTAGTAAAGAAGCGACGGCTTACGATGGACGAAACCGATGGTTCGTTAAATGCGCGAAACCCTGAAAGTCACGGATCGCGGAGCTGGAAACCAGCGGATCAGCCTCCTCCGCGACCATCGCGCTGTTCCATCCGCGTTTTGAGTATGCTTTATGGTGGGCGGGGCTTGAAGGGCTTCCTGCTAAACAGGAAGCTGAAAGCAGGTGTGGGCGGGGCTAGACGGCTGCAGGGGGCGGATCTCGTGCGCATCATTTTCCTCCAATCGGAGTCCAACGTGTTTGACGGACAGGCCAAGTTTAGGAAGCTTCCCAAGCGTTTCTTCGCAATGGTTCCCTTGTTCGCTCGGCTCTTGTGGCAGCACAGGAAGTGCCCGTATGCTCTCTTCCTGCGCAGGAAGTGCTCGGTGAATCCAGAGACGGAGGATATGGAGTCGCTGCTGAAGTCGCACTTGTCGCCTTACAGGGTTTATCTGTTCGTGAGGGAGTGTTTGCGATACGTTGTTCCCGAGGAACTCTGGGGATCCCAGGAAAACCAGCTCCACTTCCTGTCCAACGTGAAGAACTTCCTGCGTCTTGGGAAGTTTGAGCGTCTCCCATTGGTACAGCTGGTGTGGAAGATGAAGGTCAAGGCCTGCCATTGGCTGGGGCTCAAGAAACGTGTGTCTTTAATGCCTTTATTCTCCGTTTCGTAACTTTGGTTGTTTAAAGCCAAGCAGATTGGATTGTTTTTTAATTCTTATTTTTATTTTTATATTAGTATTAATATCGTTAATTAAAACTAAAACCATAAAAATGTCATTCTTAAATTAAATTAACTGAAATAATATAAAATATAAAAAATTAAACCTATTTTATTTCAGCTAGTTGCCAAGGCGACATTTCTCATTTTCATTTACTGTATGTTTAAGTACAAAAATAACAAAAACTAAATAAATTAAAAATAAAAATCTAATAACTATAATAAAAAAAAATAGTAATGGCAAAAATAAAAAAAAATAAAATGCAAACAAAATGACTAAATCCTGAACTAAAATTAAAATGAAAGCAGAAAATATAAAAACATCTAATTCAAAATATTAACAAAAATTATAATAGTATATCAATGATACTAAAATAACATCAGATGGTCAGGTCTCGAATACAAGGTTAGTATAGTTAACTAAAACTAACATAAAAATACATTACTTAAAATAAATCATAACTGACATAAACACAAAAAGAAAAAAAAAACTATATAAAAAAATCATTAAGCTTGTTTTATTTGAGCTATTTTCTAAGGCAGCATTCTTCATTTTTGTTTAGTTGTCGTTGAAGTTCTAAAATAGCTAAAACTGACATAAAAATGTATAAAAAAAAACAAAAAAACAATGAAACATATAAAACTTTGAACTGAAATTAAAATGAATTAATATTAAAAATATTAATAAAACTATAATAATATACCATTGATACTAATAAACATTTATTTTATTTCAAGTAAAGTGTTAAACTGAATTAAAAATGTAAAAAAAAAATGTAAGGAACTTATTTTATTTCAGCTACTTGCCAAGGAAACATTTTTCATTTTTAATTTAAGTTGAAGAGCTAAAATAACAAAGTAATGTGAATAAAAAATATATAGACATAAAATATAAGAGAAATATATAAAATAAACAATAGTAATAATAACAGACAAAAATACACAGGAAATATGTACTAAAACTTTAAATCAAATTAAAATAAAACACAAAATATAAATAAAAAAAATCAAAATATTCATAAAACTATAGTAATATATCAGTGATACTAAAATAACACTGGTATTATATCCATCAGATGGTCTCACAAATACAAGGTTACTGTAGTAAACTAAAATAAAACTGAAATAATTTTTTACTAATCGGGTCATTTTAATTGTAATATAATTGAAGAACTTAACTAAAACAGAATTAAAAATTAATCTAAAAAAAAAAGAATAAAAATAACAAAAACACAACAAAGTTACTGAACTTTACAATGAAAATGGAACATATAAAAAAGAGAAATCTGCTATCTAATAAAAACTGTAATAGTGTATCACTGAAAGTAAAATAATCTAATGATCGTGACTAGTTGTCTTGATTGAACTCGTCTCTCTCCTGGCTGGTGCTGCAGGTCAGTGCGCGAGTGAGCACCGCTACAGAGAGTGGATCTGCGGGCAGTTTCTGGGCTGGATGTTGAGCGGTTACGTGATGGGTTTGGTCAAAGCGCTGTTCTACGTCACCGAGAGCATGGGACAGAAACACACGCTGCGCTTCTACAGAGGGGAAGTGTGGCTCAGACTACAGGAAATGGCCTTCAGGTGCGTCATGTGACTCGCCTCACCTGTCGAGAACCTGAGCAAAATTACATTTGAATAGAAATTATTATAATCCTGTTTTTAGCATTATTAGGATTGGTTGCATTGTGACATCGTTTGCATAACAATTAAGCACGTTTTTATTTTGTAAATAATATTTACTTTTAAATTTACCATTTATTCTATGCATTTATTACCGTGTTTAAATATGTTAAAAATAAACAAATGTAATTTTTTTACATTTTAATTACTACTTTTATTTATCAAGGATGCATTAAATTGATCAAAAGTGACATTTATAATGTTACAAAAGTAACGTTTCTACTTATTTGCTATTGATCAGTGAATCCTAAAAAATACAATGCATCACGGTTTCCACAAAAATATCGTGCAGCACAACTGTTTTCGGCGTTGATAATAATCAGAAATGTTTCTTGAAGACTGGAGTAATGATGCTGAAAATACAGCTGCGCATCATAGATATAAATTACAGTTTAACAGAGATTCACATAGAGTTGTAATAATATTTCACAATTTTTACTGTTTTTGATCAAATAATCAAAGCTTGCTTGTTTCTTATTTTATCTTCTGTTCATTTTAAAATAACAAAAAAAAAAAAACGATGTAATTCTGGCCACTGATCTGATCTGGTTTATTTGCAGAGCTCATCTGTCTAAGGGCCAGTGGAGGGCACTGTCTCCATCTCAGGCCCTAGTCTGTGTGTGTGTCTGTGTCTGTGTCTGTGTCTGTCTGTCTGTCTGTGTGTGTGTTTCTGTGTGTCTGTGTCTGTGTGTACGCAGATTTTCCAGAGCGGCGTGCGGCTCCTGCAGAACGTGCTAAGCGTGTGTGTGCGAGAGGCCCCGGGGCCCATGGGCTCCACCGTCTGGGGCTGGCAGGACATTCACCGCGTTCTCAAAGAGTTCGGCCCGCAGCAGAAGAGCTCGCCGAGACCGCTGTATTTCGTCAAGGTGCGTCTGATGATGTGAATGCTGTGAAAATAAACCTGCATTATTAATCCTTTTGATCTGTTTTTTTTTTTTTTTAAATCACA
>NW_015549619.1:116160-119175 GCF_001515605.1 Sinocyclocheilus anshuiensis | reverse complement strand
GGTTGTGTGTGTGTGTGTGTGTGTGTGTGTGTGTGTGTGTCTGTGTGTGTGTGTGAGATCAGGCCGAGATGAGCGAGCCGCTCAACATGAAGGGCTTTGTTGTGGAGGAGCAGGCCGGCGGGACGCTGCATGACGCCATCCTCGTGGAGCGGGTGAGAGACGCATCATTTACCACATTACTTTCATTCAATTGTACTTAACATTCCAGAAAATTCAGATTTTTCACATGCTTGTTATTGTTATTGTTGTGTTATTTATTTATTTAACAATTTTCAAAAATCATGTTTTTTCATTGTGCATTCCAATTGATCAAACTACAGTTAAGTTATTTTGATTAAGTAAAAATAACAAAAAAATACAGCTAACTAACACAATAAAAACATGATTAGGGATGCACGGCCGATAATGGCTTTAAATATAAATATCGGCATCGGCCCGATATGAAAAATTATGCCAATATGTCTTGCCGATCAGAGGGATACATTAACTCGCATGTGCTCAGGGTGTGCTAGTGATTAGATCAGGTCAGCAGTGTGGCTCATTCTTGAAGCAAGGTATGTCTGAATGCTAATTCGATTCACTGCTTTGGATGCTGCATTTAATCTGTGAAAGCGCTACAGAATGACAGGTATGGTGTGTGTTAGAGTAAACCGTAATAGCACCTGCAGCGGCAGCCTGCCCCGGGTCCTAATGCCGCTCAGTAACGAGTTTTAATCTGTAGGGGGCGCTGTTGGCCTACTTCTATTAAAATGAAAGTAAAATACCCAAATAACATTTAGACTGTTTCTGATTAAATAAAGCAGTAACTGATGTCATAAAATCATGAGTATGTTTTTATTTAAAGGTCAGAAGCTATAGCTTACATGAAAAAAAAAATCACAAACATGACACTTAAATAAAATAATTGTATATATACTCATTTATTCATTAATGTGTAATATGTTATATTTTGTAAACAAATTATGAGCTCTAAAAGATTTACAGAATTTAAAATTTTTTTTGCTTTAGACCATCTACAAAATGTTAAATCTTAAAATGAAATGTTAAGGTTACCACTGCATCTTTCTGGGAAAAAAAAAAGAGTGATTAATATATAGTTTATTTAACATTATTTTCAAAGCTTCACTGTACTGTCATTATAAAAGAAATTCGTTACTGTTTATTTAATTCTAACAAATAAGTTCTTGTTAAAAACTAACCAAAATTAAAAAATATTTTGCTTATAATTTCCGCACAGGAGAGACTCGGTGTTGTTTCCAAACAAAAGGAAATATATTGGTATCGGCCGAAATGAGTTGGAAAATATCGGCATATCGGCAAAAATCCAATATCGTGCATCCCTAAACATGATTTTTGAAAATATATATATATATATATATATATGTGTGTGTGTGTGTATATACAGTATATATAGTGAGAGAGAGAGGGATGTTTTTTTGTTGATTTGTGTTTAATGTTGTGTTTAATCACTGGGCAAATTCCAAATGGAAGTGATCATCCCTATGCCCTACTCCCTTTAAAGGGTTGCATGAAAGCCCTTATGCTAAGAAATCCCTTAGTTATAAGGTTAAGGGAGCCCTTAGTGTAACTTGGGTTGCAAGAAAAAAAAACATTAAGTATTCCCCTTAATTATTTAAGTGTTCCCTTAAGTGTTGCTACAAAGTCCTTAGTAACCATTTCACCTTAATAAATTTAAGGGACCAAAAGAGCTCCCTTAAGTCATCTTAAACTCAGTATCTGCAGGATTTTTAAACTCAAATGTAAGACTTAAGACATTTTTTAAGACCTGCACAAATAAAATATTATATGAGCGCAGTAGGGCAATGACTATGGTAAAATATTAAACTGTAAAATGACTGTAAAAAGCATGACTTACAGGTTTTCAAATGACTGTAAAAAGCATGACTTATAGGTTTTCACAAAACAAAAAGTTTTATATACATTTTTAAGTAAATGGATGAGTTGTATCAATTATGATATCAATTTAAACAATTATTATTAATCAATTATTACATTAATTAAATAACAATATAAATATAATTTGTCTTAATTGTTTAGATTTTTATAATGCGGTTATCTTGACTTGTCGATCCACCTGTTCACATTTACAACTCTGCGTGTTTGCAGCGTCAAAACATGGGTTAATTTTCACATTTGGTAAATTTTCCATCATTGGTCAGCAGGAGGCGCTTTCACAGCAGAAACAAAGCGGTTTCCTCGGTAACGACTGTACACAAAGCAGCTGTTTATTTAATATTTGTCTGTTTTAGTTGGTTAGGTTTGTATTTCATTATGTTCTGTTTATTGTCATAGATATGTATACATATCTGTTTATTGTGAGATTTAGTAACTACAGTAACCGCGGCACCCATTGCCGTATGTTGCCAGAAACTGCCGTGAAACGCTTCGTATAAACACTTAGGTAAGGGTGACAGTTAAGACGTTTGTTGCAACGCTCCTAAAGAAATCCCTTACCTCAGGGATTTTCCCCCCTCAGGGATACCCCCAAGTCAAATTACTTAAGGACTTTCATGCAACTGGGCCCAGAGCCCTTGGACTGGGGACTTTGGAGTAGAGGTCTACACGGGTCCAAAAATTGGTACCCGAACCCGAAGAGACCCGTAAATGTGCTACACTGAACCGACCCGGACCTGTCTATTATTTTGAAAGTTGGCTTGTTCCTGACTGTGATGCACACAATCCTCCTTGCCAAGAAAGTTCCATCCGTGTTATTCCTCTCTTGCCAATTGAAATGCGTAATCCACTCATTATTCCAGTTTCAAAAGTCCACTTGCTGTCACGGTGACGGATGACAAATGCGACTTTGCAGTTTTGCATTTTTTGTATCTCGCGTCAACTTGCATTATAATTTAGACTGTTTGCCCGTTTGGATTATAATAACGATTGCTCGTCCAGTGCCATGGCTGCTGACGTTAGCTTTACTTATTTGCTATCATCTCTGTGCTCTCACATCACTCATGAAGGTATCCATTATAACCGTGCGTGGGCATTACC
>NW_015549619.1:110735-111966 GCF_001515605.1 Sinocyclocheilus anshuiensis | reverse complement strand
AAGTTGCGAAAATTAAACTTTTTGTCTTACCTAATGTAAGAAGCCTTCTCCCTTGTACCTGACTGTGATGCACACAATCCTCCTTGCCAAGAAAGTTCCATCCGTGTTATTCCTCTCTTGCCAATTGAAATGCGTAATCCACTCATTATTCCAGTTTCAAAAGTCCACTTGCTGTCACGGTGACGGATGACAAATGCGACTTTGCAGTTTTGCATTTTTTGTATCTCGCGTCAACTTGCATTATAATTTAGACTGTTTGCCCGTTTGGATTATAATAACGATTGCTCGTCCAGTGCCATGCTGACGTTAGCTTTACTTATTTGCTATCATCTCTGTGCTCTCTGAGCCGAGTCTTAGCAAAAATGTTAGATATAACAACAAGACGGTTCATTCATAATATTATTTAAAAAATAATCAATAACTCGCATCACTCATGAAGGTATCCATTATCACCATGCGTCTGCATTAACTCCGCCCACTCTGCTTCTAATGACGTCGCTCGTGTTTTTGTTTTTTTGCCCACCTTATTTCAAATTACCGACTCTCACTTTTCTCATCCTAATTTTACAAGTTGAAAGTTACAAAACAACACATGCACAGCGCTGACTGACTCTGAAAACGGCCGGGTGTTCTCCGAGTCCGATCGACTCTGGTATTACACACAATGTTAAACGGACCCGGGACCCGAAATAATGGATTGGGACCCGACCCGGACCCGGCTGACCATTTAAAATATAGCCCCGAACCCGTACGGATCCCGGGTCGGGTTCCGGGTCCTCGGGTCTCGGGTCCTCCGTGTAGACCTCTACTTTGGAGTGAGCAGGGCACGTGCGTGCCATTATGTAGCCGTTGGAATGCACTGGGCAAAGGGAGCGATGTAATTTCCTCATTATATTCAGCTGGCAGCACGGCGTCCGTCAGCAGATGTCGCTGTTTTAATGGCATAAATGTCTTTTTATTGTTGTTAGCATGACTGTTGCAAATAAACATACATTTGATATTTTAAGAAGTTTTTAAAAATATGCTATATAATATATACAAACTAATATATAAAACTTTTTGTTGAAGAATAAAAGCGTCTGTCTGTTTGTTTTTGTGTGTGTGAGTGTGTGTCTGTGTGTCTGTGTCTGTGTGTGAGTGAGTGTGTGTCTGTTTGTGTGTCTGTGTGTGAGTGTGTCTGTGTGTGTGTGTCTGTGTGTCTGTGTCTGTGTCTGTGTGTGTGTGTCTGTGT
>NW_015549619.1:101417-110478 GCF_001515605.1 Sinocyclocheilus anshuiensis | reverse complement strand
TGTGTGTGTCTGTGTGTGTCTGTGTGTCTGTGTGTGTCTGTGTGTGTGTCTGTGTGTGTGTCTGTGTGTGAGTGAGTGTGTTTCTGTTTGTGTGTCAGCACTCGTCTGAGGTCCGAGGTGGAGACGTGTTTCAGTTCTTCCAGAAGATGCTGAGCAGCTACATCATCCACCATGACAATAAGTGAGTTCATTCCTTCATTCATTGATGATGTCATCACGTGTCCGTCTTCGGATGGTGATGATGTCATGGCCCGTGTCCGTGTTCCAGGATGTTCCGTCAGGTGTGTGGAATCCCGCAGGGATCTTCAGTGTCGGCGCTGCTGTGTAACCTGTGTTACGGACACATGGAGAACTCACTGCTGAAGGGCATCGCTAAAGGAGGGTGAGACCATACACAAAACACCCTCATAGTCCTGAAAATAGTGTTAAAAAACCCTCTGCAGTGAATGGGTGCCGTCAGAATGAGAGTCCAAACAGCTGATAAAAACATCACAATAATCCACAAGTAATCCACAGCACTCCAGTCCATCAGTTAACATCTGGAGAAGACAAAAGCTGAAACTAATCCAGCATTAAGACGTTTTTAACTCAAATATGAGTCCATAATCCATAATAACGCTTCCTCCGGTGAAAATCAATTGATTTAGATCAGAACTTCAGAGCGGGTTCGCAAATCTTTATTTTTTTTCTGATTTTTATTTATTTTTTATTATGCATAAAAAACATCAAACCATTAAGGCAGTACAATTATAAAAACAAAACAAAGAAAAAAGAAAGTATACACAAATACAAATCCATTAAGAAAATTAACTGTGGTTTTACTATAGTGAAAGTGTAGTAACCATGTTTTCTGTATAACCACAGTTTTACTACAAATACCATGGTTAAACTATGGTTAGTATAGCAAAAGCATGGTTACTTTCTGGTTACCATGGTTTAACTATAGTAACCGTGTTTATTTGTTTTGTTTTTTAAATGGTTAATTTTCGTAAGGGATGTGTTGCAGGTCAACAAAAATAAAATAAGCAATAATACATTTTCACCATGAGGGGACACATAGGATGAATATAGAGATGCAGTTTTCACTGTTTTAAGATTAACAGAATTTTTTCTAGATCAACTCTAGAAATAAAGAAAAGAGAGATTTAGAGACAGATTTTTGTTTATGTATGTAAAATTTAGCTAGCAGGAAACACGAATGAATTAAGTTCTATTTTCTTATATTCTCTTCTGAGTAGTCAAACAATCCAAAGAAAACATTTTTACAACAGAAGGAAAAGTCACTTACAAAATTAGATATGAACATTAAATAAATCTGACCAAACAAGTGAATGAATCTTCCTCAGAAGAGACAAAAACTGCAACTCACTTCAATGTCTGACTGATATTAGAATTACATCCATAAGCTTTTTGTGATTTAAGGATTGATTTTGTTGTTGTTGTTTTAATTATGTACTATTTCTAACCAGTTTTAGAGCTTGGCATAATTAGAAAAGTGTGTTTTCATCATAAAAATATCTGTTGCGTTTTAAGATTGTATTTATTTCCATGTCTTTTCTAGGTCTAGAAATCACACTTTTAAAATCTCGAGGCCCCTTGGAAGTTGCTATGATAGTATGAATCTGTTTTGCTTATATCTACACACCTTTCACTTTTTAAGACTTAAAACAAAAGATGGATTCATTGCTATTCTTAACTAAAAAGCACAACAACAATAAAACAGTAGGCTACGGCTTACATAACGTTTGTTAACAAAAATGAATGGAATACACCACATGCTGTATTATATACCGACTAATAAATTACAGAATGTTTAGCAAACACTGAGGAATCAAATAAATAAATAAAAGAGAGCCTCCATAGCGTGACGGGAGGTAAACGGCAAAGATAACAAGCTTTTCAAAACGAAAACAAAAAGAAAAGTAAAACTAAACTGGCTGTCCGTGACAGGTCTTGCGTGTTTTTTTTTGTTTTGTTTTTAACTCGCACATTCTCAAAAGATTTTTGGTCTTAGTCTCGAGCCCTGTGTGTGTTTAATGATTGTGTGTGTCTGTCGTTGGCAGGTGTATCATGCGGCTGGTGGATGATTTTCTGCTCATTACGCCTCATCTGAGCAAAGCCACGGAGTTCCTGACGTACGTCCACACGCAACACATGAACATGCATGTGATCCAAACAAGTCCGTAACCTTGTCTTGAACATTGGGGGAGACAAACTTATACATATGTATATATACATACATATATACACACACACACACACTACCGGTCAAAAGTTTGGGATCAGTAAGTCTTGTAATGTTTTTAAAGAAGTGTCTTCTGCTCATCAAGGCTGCATTTATTTGATCAAAAATACAGAAAAAAACAGTAATCTTGCGAAATGTTATTACAATATAAAATAATGGTTTCTATTTTAATATCCTTTAAAATATCATTTATTTCTGTGATGCAAAGCTGAATTTCCATCATCATTACTCCAGTATAAAGTGTCACATGATCTTCAGAATTCGAATTATTATTAGAATTATCAACAGTTGTGCTGCCACAATATTTTTTTGGAAACTGCGATACTTTTTTCAGGATTCTTTGATGAATAGAAAGTTAAAAAGAGCAGCATTTATTCAAAATATCAATCTTTTCTAACAGTATAAACCTTTGCTATCGCTTCTTATCAATTTAACACATCCTCACTGAATAAAAGTTTTAATTTCTTTAAAAAAAAAGAAAGAATAAAAGTGTACTGACCCCAAACTTTTGAACGGTAGCGTATATTGTTAGAAAAGATTTCTATTTTAAATAAATGCTCTTCTTTTTAACTTTTTATTCATCAAGGAATCCTGAAAAAAAGTATCACAGGTTACAAAAAAATGGTGCTGTTGACATGAAATTTTCACCAGATGTCAGTAACAACCCAACTAATCTATACATACAACTAAAACAAAACAAAAAAGTTCAGAAATTAAGTTCTGTGTAATAAAATAGAATGACAGAGAAAAAGTATTGAACACATGAAGAAAGGGAGGTGCAAAAAGGCATGGAAAGCCAAGACACCAGCAGAAATCTATCAGTAATTAGAAAGCAATCCTGCCCCTCGTCAGTGGAGATTAATATTAGCTGCTTCAGTCCCAACACCTACAGTACCAGGATGATGACGATGAAACAAGGCTGGACGTTTCCGCGAGACAATGATCCCAAACACAGCCAAGGAATCTCTTGATTGGTTTCAGAGAAAGAAAGTAGAGCTGCTAGAATGACTTGAATCCAATAGAAAATAAGAACTAAAGATTAGAGTTCATAAAAGAGGCCCACAGAACCTTCCAGATTTGAAGACTGTTTGATGCTGATCCTGAGCAATGCATGCGACTACAGCCGTGGCCAAAAGTTTTGAGAATGACACAAATATTAATTTTCACAAAGTCTGCTGCCTCAGTTTTTTATGATGGCAATTTGCATGTACTCCAGAATGTTATGAAGAGTGATCAGATGAATTGCAATTAATTGCACTCTTCGCCATGAAAATGAACTTAATCCCCAAAACATCTCCACTGCATTTCAGCCCTGCCACAAAAGGACGTCAGGTGGTCAGTGATTCTCTCGTTAACACAGGTGAGAGCGTTGACGAGGACAAGGCTAGAGATCACTTTGTCATGCTGATTGAGTTAGAATAACAGACTGGAAGCTTTAAAAGGAGGGTGGTGCTTGAAATCATTGTTCTTCCTCTCTTAACTACGGTTACCTGCAAGGAAACGTGTGCAGTTATCATTGCTGCTAG
Source organism: Sinocyclocheilus anshuiensis (assembly GCF_001515605.1). Lineage (NCBI taxonomy): Eukaryota > Metazoa > Chordata > Actinopteri > Cypriniformes > Cyprinidae > Sinocyclocheilus > Sinocyclocheilus anshuiensis. The sequence goes on along the minus strand of NW_015549619.1, from coordinate 106,707 downwards.
TAAGATTGCAGCTAAATCAATCATTTATCGGATCATCAAGAACTTCAAGGGGAGAGGTTCGATTGCTGTGAAGAAGGCTTCAGGGCGTCCAAGTAAGTCCAGCGAGCGCCAGGACTGTCTCCTAATGTTGATTCAGCTGCGGGATCGTGTCACCAGCCATGCAGAGCTTGCTCAGGAATGGCAGCAGGTTGGTGCGAGAGCATCTGCACGCACAGTGAGCCCAAGACTTTTGGAGGATGGCCTGGTGTCAAGAAGGGCAGCAGAGAACCCACTTCTCTCCAGGAAAAACATCGGGGACAGACTGATATTCTCCAAAAGGTACACTGATTGGACTGCTGAGGACTGGGGTAAAGTCATTTTCTCTGATGGATCCCCGTTCTGATCGTTTGGGGCTTGTCTGGAGAAGAAAAGGTGAGCGCTACCATCAGTCCTGTGTCATGCCAACAGTAAAGCATCCTGAGAGCATTCATGTGTGGGGTTGATTCTCAGCCAAGAGAGTGAACTCAGCCATGAATAAAGAATAGTACAAAAGCATCCTCCGAGAGCAACTTCTCCCAACCGTCCAAGAACAGATTGGCAATGAACAATGCCTTTTCCAGCATGATGGAGCACCTTGCCATAAGGCAAGAGTGATAACTAAGTGGCTCGGGGAACATTGAAATTTTGGGTCCATGGCCAGGAAACTCCCCAGACCTTAATCCCATTGAGATCTTGTGGTCAATCCTCAAGAGGCGGGTGGACAAACAAAAACCCACAAATTCTGACAAACTCCAAGCATTGATTATGCAAGAATGGGCTGCCATCAGTCAGGACGTGGCCTAGAAGTTGATAGACCGCATGCCAGGGCGAATTGCAGAGGTCTTGGAAAAAGAAGGGTCAACACCGCAAATACTGAGTCTTTGCATAAACTCATTGTAATTGTCAATTAAAGCCTTTGACACTTATGAAATTCTTGTAATTATACTTCAGTATACCGTAGTAGCATCTGACGAAAAGATCTAAAAACACTGTAGCAGCAGACTTCTCAAAACCTTTGGCCACGGCTGTAGTTTCTCCAAACAGGAGGCGTCTTGAAGCTGTCATCACCAACAAATGCTTTTGTACGAAGTATTAAATGAATTTCAGTAAGCGTGTTCAATACTTTTTCCCTGTGTCATTCCATTTTATTACACACAACTTAATTTCTGAACTTATTTGTTTTGTTTTAGTTGTATGTATGGATTAGTTGGGTTGTTACCGACATCTGGTGAAAATTTCAAGTCAAAAGCACCTTCAGAAATATATTTACTGAGAAAAATGGTGACGTGTTCAATACTTATTTTATCCGCTGTGTGTGTGTGTATATATATATATATATATATGTCTTTTTACAAAGCATTCTGTTGCAGCTGAAGAACACTGCAAGAGGAATTTTGCCTATGCTTTAAAAAAAAAATACCACAGCAAAAACAACTAGATTAATATAAATTTCAAATATTAAAGTGTTAAAGACAAGTAAACCGTCAGTAATAATATAGGAACAAACAAATCAATTAGCGATATTATCAATAAATACAACTGAACAAAATTTCAGGTACAGAAACTGTATACTGACGTAGTTTTCTGCATATTGGTCGACAAATATGAAAGAAGTCCGTTTCGGCCCGGAACAACCTTTTCTACAGTGGAAATACACGTCTAAAAAAAAAAATCGTTTTTAATCACATTAAAATGCGAACGCAGGAGTCATTAAGCAGAATCGAAATGCACGCGTCGTATCGAATACCCGGTTCTTGGAAATTTGGAACCGGTTCTAAAATGGAACCGGTTTTCGATACCCAACCGTAAACACAATTAACGCAGAGGCCAGGGTTGACCGCCACTCACAACTGGTGCCTTTGTCTATTTTATTTCTTGACAAGAAGTGCATTTATTCAGTCGCAGAACGTCTTTATGATCACATCAAACGGGAGACGTTTCAGACGCGCTCCAGCTTCACTTTAGCGTCAGACATGAGTCAGACGAGCAGAAACGGTACTGTGCTCGCGCCGCCACTTGCTGTAGCCTGTATCTTTTCATATCAGTGTGCGAATGAAACTACGTGCATGCAATGTCGTGGTCAGTTAAGTCATGAAGTTACCAAAAAGGCGATTAAAGCTGCTTTAAAACTGCATGCATGTAATATATTTTATATGAGTCAGATTTAAGAACATGTCTCTGAAATGGTTTTCAAAACTCTCACTCATCTAACACACCCGATTTAACTCGTCAGTCGACTTTAAGACCTGAAGTGGGTCAGAAAAGGTGAAGAGAGTTGAGAGAAAATGCCATTAAACAAATATTTAAAATATACTGTCTTTATGTTGTTTGTACATTCATTTGAAGATTGAATGTGAAATTATTGCAATATAAAAGTGTATTTAAATACTGGATTTTTGCCTTTCGTGAGCTGTAAGCTCTAATCATCAAAATTAAAACAAACATTTTTTTTTAAATGTTTTACTTTACATGCAATGAATCTAGAATTTTTTTTAAAATGGACTTTCACGATATTAAATTTTTTTTTAGATGCACCTGTATGTATATATACAGTGTGTATATATATATGCAGGTGTGCATTAAAACCATTTAACTCCAAGTCAGTTTAATTCCCATTCTATATTAATGCGCTGCTTTCATTGACGCACAGAGATCGGAGATCGCGCACGGAAACATTACATTCAGAAACGTGCTGACTTTTAGCGATACTGAATCCTGACTCGCTACACTATATCTCTCAGCAAAGAGGGGGTAAAATCGCTGATTTTGAAGTAAAACTCACAGCTTCAATGTTTGTAGAGACGCACAGACTCCGGTAACTATCACAAACATGCAACTTCAATCTCTCTCTGTCTCGCTCACTCACTGTCAGGTCGAGTAGTTTGCATCACTGGATAAAGCTGTTGGCTATTAAACAGTTCTATAGTAAAACAGTTGACTAATATTAAATGATTTGCAACTTCCATTATACCTCGTTCTCTTTCATTAAAACATTAAATTGACGATTCATACCGAAATGCACGCTCTGCTTCTGTGAACAGTAAAGCCCGCCTACTTTGATTCGATTGGCTATCTCAATTATTTTGACACTGACGAGCGCTGCTTAATGGAGTGCAGCAGATCAGTGCAAGAGTTTCTTCGATGTCTATGGTGGTTACAGCCCTGGATCCAAACACGTTCACTCACTCATCTGTCTGTCTGTCAGGACGCTGCTGGCTGGCGTTCCCGATTACGGCTGTCAGATCAACCCTCAGAAGGTGGCGGTGAACTTCCCGGTGTGTGTGGAGTGGCTGGACTCGGGCGTGAGTGTCCTGCCCTCCTGCTGTCTGTTCCCCTGGTGCGGTCTGCTGCTCGACACACACTCGCTGGACGTCTACAAGGACTACTCAAGGTAACCAGGGCTGTCAGAATGGCTGAAAAACTAAATTCGAATTTTGTACTAAAATATTATCAATATTCGAATTTAAAAGGGATAATTTCAGTTAGGGGGAAAAAAGCTTTTGGCTTCTTTCCAGAGGGCGCATCGAGCAAAATATCACTAATGCACGTTTCTTCAAAGCAATAAAATAACACGACTATCTTTGAAAAAAGTGCATAATGTTTAAAATAATGTTTATAAACCATATATAATTAAGTTGCTTAAACAATTAGAAACAAAACGGCATCATGTATGTATATATAGTTTAATACAAAGGACCGAAAACCAACCACAAGTAGTAGTTTTTCATTTAAAAACATGAGATGCAGTGGGATGGGAAAAACCGCCATAAAGTCTCGAGACATGTTTTTTTAAAGTTGAAATACAGAGTTCTGGCATGAAACGCAGTCCGATAGGTCTAACTCAATCTGACCTAATGACATCATCACATGGCACAGCTGATTGGTTCTCTCCTGTATCGGTAGCCAATGAGCTCGCTGCTCAACATTCAAATATATGACTAGTGCTTGCAGTTGCAGCTTGCTTCAGAAATCCTCCACCTTCCCCAGCTCCACCTGTATAGATCTGCTACGAGGTGATTCATGTATGCTATATGGGGGTTATTTCATGTATGTTATATTTGCAGCAGCAGTATTTCTTACATGCTCACAGCAGCATGTTGTGGATGTATTGGCGGTAGCAGCAGCAGCAGCAGCGTTGCAGATCTATTCCGCCAAGACCAAATACATTAACATTATCATGTACATTAACATGCCAATCCCTCCGAGAGATGTCATGACACAACTTACATTAATTTTACATGGCTTTCTAAACATGCGGCTCTCTTGTGCGAGACGCGAGTGCAACAGTGATAGAAAATGCAGTAAATATGCGTTCTGTGTGAACGGCTTGGTTTCAGTTTTGATGTAAACAAGATCTTCTCCGCATTGGTGTTCTCTTTTTCCGCAATATTTTGAATGAACAACGTAGCAGCGCCGCATCTAGTGGCTTCAACTGAATAGGCTAAAAAAAGCATTAAAATGCAACGACACCTACATCGTCATCGCATCTCGTGCGCCACTGATGCACACCTAAAATTCAAATGCAACACTTTTGCATTTTTTTTTTTTTGTGACTGCCCTAATGGTAATGAGATGCGCCCATCACTGCTGCTATCAGGCTGTAAATCAGGGAGGGCCGCTATCTTATCTGTGCACTGATGAGACGTCATCCGTAGGTTTTAATATGCATTCCAGCTTGACTCTGATCTCTGGCGTTATTCTGCTCCGGTCTCATCTCTGTCAGCACCTAGGATGCCTCGAGGGTGAGTAAAACATGGACTAGTTTTCATTTTTGGGTGAACTACAGTGGTGGCCAAAATGATTAGGACACTAGTATTTCCAGCAGCTAAAAATGGTTTTAAGTCAGTTATTTCTATCTTTTGCTGTAGTGTGTCAGTAGGAAATATCAGTTTACATTTCCAAACATTCATTTGGCCATTAATTGTAATAATGCAGTGAGATTTTTGTGCTCCACACAGAGATCTAATCTGATCATCATCAGTCTGTCTGGAGTCACATGAAGAAACAGAACAAAAGGTGATTTCTTGAAGCATCTTGAAGCGTCAGTTCTTCTGGATTGAGTCTGTCTCAGTTTGTTCTGTTTCTTCATGTGACTCCAGACAGACATGATAATCAGATCAGATCTCTGTGCGGAGCACAAACATAAATCTCACTGCATTATTACAATTAATGGCCAAACTGATGTTTAGAAATGTAAACAGATATTTCCTACTGACACACTACAGCAAAAGATAGAAATAACTGACTTAAAACCATTTTTTAGCTGGTGACA